>NW_026264986.1:173767-263444 GCF_000817695.3 Arachis duranensis | reverse complement strand
GAAAAAAGCTTGAAAACCCTAAAAATCCTAGATAACCCTAAAAACCTTAGAAAACCCTAATAAACCCTAGAAAACCCTAAAAAATCTAAAAAACCCTAGAAAAACTAAAAAACATATAAAACCCTAAAATATCCTAGAAAACCAAAAAAACCTAAAAAAACCTAGAAAACCCTAGAAAATCCTAGAAAATCCTAGAACACCCTAGAAAATCTTAAAAACCCAAGAAAACTCTAAAAACCCTAAAAACACTTGAAAACCCTAAAAACCCTAAAAAACCCTAGAAAACCCTTGAAAATCCTAAAAAACCCAAGAAAATCCTAAAAACACTAGAAAACCCTAAAAACTTTAGAAAACCCTAATAAACCCTAGAAAACGCTAAAAAACCCTAGAAAACCCAAAAGACATATAAAACCCTAAAAAACAAAAAAAAACCCTAAAAAACAAAAAAAAACCCTAAAAAAACCCTAGAAAACCCAAAAAATCCTAAAATCCCTAGAACACCCTAGATAACCCTAAAATACCCTAAAAACCCTAGAAAACCCTAGAAAATTCAAGAAAACCTTAAAAACCATAAAAAATCCTAAAAAGCCCTAGAAAACCCTAGATAACCCTAGACAACCCAAAAAACCCTAAAAACCCTAAAAAATCCTAGAAAATCCTAAAGACCCTTGAAAACCCTAAAAACCCTAGAAAACCGAAAAAACCCTAAAAACCCTAAGAAATCCTAGAAAACCCTAGAAATCCCTAAAAAACCCTAGAAAATCCTAGAAAACTCAAAAAATCCTAAAAACCCTAAAATACCCTAAAAACCTAGAAAACCCTAAAAACCATAAAAAATCCTAGAAAAATCCTAGAAAACCTATAAAACCCTAGAAAACCCTAAAAAATCCTAGAAAATCCTAAAAACCCTTGTAAATCCTAAAAAACCCTAAAAATCCTAGAAAACTGTAAAAGCCTTAAAAAACCCTAAAAAATCCTAGAAAACCCTAATAAACCCTAGAAAATCCTAGAAAACCCCAGAAAAACCCTAGAAAACCCTAAAAAACCCTAAAAATCCTAGAAAACCCTAAAAAACCCTAAAAAATCCTAGAAAAAAAAAACCTAAAAACCCTAGAAAACCCTAAAAATCCTTAAAACCCCTAGAAAACCTTAGAAAATCCTAAAACCATAGAAAACCCTAAAAAACCCTAGAAAATCCTAGATAACCCTAGATAACAAAAGAAAACCCTAAAATACCCTAAAAACACTAGAAAACCCTAAAAAATCCTACAAAACCCTAGAACCCTAAAAACTCTAGAAAACCCTAAAAACCC
This sequence comes from Arachis duranensis, assembly GCF_000817695.3. Classification (NCBI taxonomy): domain Eukaryota; kingdom Viridiplantae; phylum Streptophyta; class Magnoliopsida; order Fabales; family Fabaceae; genus Arachis; species Arachis duranensis. The sequence continues at coordinate 262,131 of NW_026264986.1, read as the reverse complement.
TAGAAAATCCTAGAAAACTCTAAAAAATTCAAAAAATCTAGAAAACCCTTAAAAATCCTAAAAGATCCTAAAAACCCTAGAAATCCCTAAAAAACCCTAGAAAATCCTAGAAAACTCAAAAAAATCCTAAAAACCCTAAAATACCCTAAAAATCTTAGAAAACCCTAAAAACCCTAAAAAATCCTAGAAAACCCTAGAAACCCTAAAAACCCTAGAAAATCCTAGAAAACCCTAAAATTCCTAGAAAAACCTATAAAACCCTAGAAAACCCTAAAAAATCTTAAAAATCCTAAAAACCCTAGAAAACCCTAGAAAATCCTATAAATCCTAAAAACACTAGAAAACCCTAAAAATCCTTGAAAACCCTAAAAACCCAAAAAACACTTGAAAATCCTAAAAAACCCTAAAAATCCTTGAAAACCCTAAAAAACCCAAAAAACACTTGAAAATCCTAGAAAACCCTAAAACCCTAGAAAACCCTAAACTTTAAAAAACCCTAAACTTTAGAAAACCATAGAAAATCCTAAAACCCTAGAAAACCCTAAACTTTAGAAAACTCTAGAAAATCCTAAAAAATCCTAGAAAACCCTAGATAACCTAAAAACCCTAGAAAACACTAAAAACACAAAAAACCATAGAAAAGCCTAAAAAATCCTAAAAAACCCTAGAAAACCCTAAAAAATCCTAGAAAACCCTAAAAAATCCTAGAAAACCCTATAAACCCTAAAAAATTCTAGAAAACACTAAAAGCCCTTGAAAATCATAAAAAACCCTAAAAATCCTAGAAAACCATAAGAACCTTAGAAAACCCTAATAAACCCTAGAAAACGCTAAAAAACCCTAGAAAATCCTAGAAAACCCAAAAAAAAACCATATAAAACCTTAAAAAACCCTAGAAAACAAAAAAAAACCTAAAAAACCCTAGAAAACCCTAAAAACCCTAGAAAAACCTAAAAACCCTAAAAACACTAGAAAACTGTCGAAAACCCTAGAAAATCCTAAAACCCAAGAAAATCCTAAAAACCCTAGAAAACCCTAGAAAATCCTAAAAAACCCTAGAAAACCCTAGATAAACCTAGATAACCCTAGAAAACTCTAAAAAATCCTAGAGAACTCTAGAAAACCCGAAAAACCCTAGAAAACCCTAAAAACCCTAAAAAACCCTAGAAAATTCAAGAAAACCTTAAAAACCATAAAAAATCCTAAAAAGCCCTAGAAAACCCTAGATAACCCTAGACAACCCAAAAAACCCTAAAAACCCTAAAAAATCCTAGAAAATCCTAAAGACCCTTGAAAACCCTAAAAACCCTAGAAAACCGAAAAAACCCTAAAAACCCTAAGAAATCCTAGAAAACTCTAAAAACGCTTGAAAACCCTAAAAAACCCTAAAAATCCTAGATAACCCTAAAAACCGTAGAAAACCCTAATAAACCCTAAAAACTCTAGAAAACCCTAGAAAACCTAAAAAACCATTTAAAACCCTAAAAAATCCTAGAAAACCAAAAAAACCTAAAAAATCCTAGAAAACTCAAAAACCCTAAAAACCCTAGAACACCAAAGAAATCCCTAAAAACCCTAGAAAACTATAGAAAATCCTAAAACGCAAGAAAACCCTAGAAAACGATTAAAACCCTAGAAAACCCAAGAAAAGTCTAGAAATTCCAAAACAACCATATAAAACCCAAAAAAAACCCTCTAAAACAAAAAAAAACTAAAAAAACCTAGAAAACCCAAGAAATCCCTAAAAAAAAACCCTGGAAAACCAAAAAAACCTAAAAAAACCCTAGAAAACCCAAGAAATCCCTAAAAACCCTAGAAAATCATAGAAAATCCTAAAACCCTAGAAAACCCTAGAGAATCTCAGAAAACCCTAAAAAACCCTCGAAAGCTGTAAAAAACCCGAAAAATCTAGAAAATCCTTAAAAATCCTAGAAGATCCTAAAAACCCTAGAAATCCCTAAAAAACCCTAGAAAATCCTAGAAAACTCAAAAAATCCTAAAAGCCCTAAAATACCCTAAAAACACTAGAAAACCCTAAAAACCCTAAAAAATCCTAGAAAACCTATAAAACCCTAGAAAACCATAAAAACCCTAAAAACCTTAGAAATCCTAAAAATCCTAAAAATCCTAGAAAATCGTAAAAACCATAGAAAATTCCTAATAAACCCTAGAAAACGCTAAAAAACCCTAGGAAACCCTAGAAAACCCAAAAAACCATATAAAACCCTAAAAAACCCTAGAAAACAAAAAAACCTAAAAACCCTAGAAAACCCTAAAAATCCCTAAAACCCTAGAAAACCATAGAAAATCCTAAAACCCTAGAAAACCCTAAAAACCTTAGAAAACCCTAGAAAATCCTAAAAAACCCTAGAAAACCTTAGATAACCCTAAAATACTATAAAAACCATAGAAAACCCTAAAAACCCTAGAAAAGCCAAAAAAATCCTAAAAACCCCTAGAAAATCCTAGAAAACACTAGAAACCCTAGAAAACCCTAAAACTCTAAAAAACCCTAGAAAACCCTAAAAAATCTTAGAAAATCCTAGAAAACCCTAGAAAACCCTAGAATACCCTAAAAACCCTAAAAATCTTAGAAAACCCTAAAAACCCTAGAAACCCCAAGAAAACCCTAGAAAACCCTAGAAAATCCTTAAAAACCCAAGGAAACCCTAAAAATCCAAGAAAACCCTAAAAATCCTAAAAAATCCTAGAAAACCCTAAAACCCTTGAAAACCCTAAAAACCCAAAAAATCCTAGAAAACCGTAAAAACCTTAAAAAATTCTAATAAACCCTAGAAAACGCTAAAAAACCCTAGAAAACCCAAGAAAACCCAAAAAAACGATATAAAACCCTAAAAAACCCTAGTAAACACAAAAATCTAAAAACCCTAGAAAATCCTAAAAAACCTAAAAACCCTAAAAACACTAAAAACCCTAGAAAAGCTTTAAAAACCATAAAAAACCCTAGAAAACCCTAGAAAATCCGAGAAACCTTAGAAAACCCTAAACCACTAAAAAACCCTAGAAAATCCTAAAAAATCCTAGAAAACCCTAAAAACCCGAGAAAATCCTAGAATACCTTAAAAACCCTAGAAAACCCTAGAAAATCCTAGAATACCCTAAAAAGCCTAGAAACCCCAAGAAAACCCTAGAAAACACTAGAAAATCCTGAAAAATCCAAGAAAACCCTAAAAACCCTAGAAAACCCTAAAATCCCTAAAAATCTTAGAAAACCCTAAAAACTCTTGAAATCCTAAAAAACCCTAAAAATCCTAGAAAACCGTAAAAACTTTAGAAAACCCTAATAAACCCTAGAAAACGCTAAAAAACCCTAGAAAACCCTAGAAAACCCAAAAAAAAATCCGAAAAAACCCTAAAAACGCTTGAAAACACTAAAAAACCCTAAAAATCCTAGATAACCCTAAAAACCTTAGAAAACCCTAATAAACCCTAGAAAACCCTAAAAACTCTAGAAAACCCTAGAAAACTTAAAAAAACCATTTAAAACCCTAAAAATCCTAGAAAACCAAAAAAACCTAAAAAATCCTAGAAAACCCAAAAACCCTAAAAGCCCTAGAAAACCATAGAAAATCCTAAAACGCTAGAAAACCCTAGAAAACGATAAAAATCCTAGAAAACCCTAGAAAACCCTAGAAAACTCAAAAAACCATATAAAACCAAAAAAAAACCCTGGAAAACCAAAAAAACCTAAAAAAACCCTAGAAAACCCAATAAATCCCTAAAAACCCTAGAAAATCATAGAAAATTCTAAAACCCTAGAAAACCCTAGAGAATCTTAGAAAATCCTAAAAAATCGAGAAAACCCTAGAAAACTCTAAAAAAAACCCGAAAAGTATAGAAAACCCTTAAAAATCCTAGAAGATCCTAAAGACCCTAGAAATACATAAAAAACCCTAGAAAATCCTAGAAAACTCAAAAAAAATCCTAAAAACCCTAAAATACCCTAAAACCCTAGAAAACCCTAAAAACCCTAAAAAATCCTAGAAAAATTCTAGAAAACCTATAAAACCCTAAAAACCCTTGAAAACCCTAAAAAACCCAAAAAATCCTAAAAACCCTAGAACACCCTAGAAAACCTTAAAAACCCAAGAAATCCCTAAAAACCCTAGAAAACCATAGAAAATCCTAAAACCCTAGAAAATCCTAAAAACCTTAGAAAACCCTAGAAAATCCTAAAAAACCCTAGAAAACCTTAGATAACCCTAAAATACCATAAAAACCATTGAAAACCCTAAAAACCCTAGAAAAACCTAAAAAACCCTAAAAAACCCTAAAAAATCCTAGAAAACTCTAGAAACCCTAGAAAACCCTAAAGCGCTAAAAACCCTAGAAAACCCTAAAAAATCCTAGAAAACCCTAGAAAACCCTAGAAAATCCTAGAATACCCTAAAAATCCTAGAAAACCCTAAAAACCCTAAAAATCTTAGAAAACCCTAAAAACCCTAGAAACCCGAAGAAAACCCTAGAAAATCTTAAAAAACCCAAGAAAACCCTAAAAATCCTAAAAAATCCTACAAAACCCTAAAAATCCTTGAAAACGCTAAAAACCCCAAAAAATCCTAGAAAATCGTAAAAACCTTATAAAATTCTAATAAACCCTAGAAAACGCTAGAAAAACCCTAGAAAACCCTAAAAAATCCAAAAAAACGATATAAAACCCTAAAAACCCTAGAAAACACAAAAAGTAAAAACCCTAGAACACCCTAAAAAACCTAAAAACCCTAAAAACACTAAAAACCCTAGAAAAGCTTTAAAAACCCTAAAAAAACCCTAGAAAATCCTAAAAAACCCAAAAAATATAGAAAACCCTTAAAAATCCTAGAAGATCCTAAAGACCCTAGAAATCCCAAAAAAAACCCTAGAAAATCCTAGAAAACTCAAAAAAATCCTAAAAACCCTAAAATACCCTAAAAACCCTAGAAAACCCTAAAAATCCTAAAAAATCCTTGAAAAATCCTAGAAAACCTATAAAACCCTAGAAAACCCTAAAAACCCTAAAAACCCTAGAAAACCCTAGAAAATCCTAAAAATCCTAAAAACATTAGAAAACCCTAAAAACCCTTGAAAACCCTAAAAAACCCAAAAAATCCTAAAAACCCTAAACACCCTAGAAAACCTTAAAAACCCAAGAAATCCCTAAAAACCCTAGAAAACCATAGAAAATTCTAAAACCATAGAAAAACCTAAAAACCTTAGAAAACCCTAGAAAATCCTAAAAAACCTAGAAAACCTTAGATAACCCTAAAATACCATAAAAACCATTGAAAACCCTAAAAACCCTAGAAAAGCCTAAAAAATCCTAAAAAACCCCAGAAAATCCTAGAAAACTCTAGAAACCCTAGAAAACCCTAAAACCCTATAAAACCCTAGAAAACCCTAAAAATCCTAGAAAACCCTAGAAAACCCTAGAAAATCCTAGAATACCCTAAAAACCCTAGAAAACCCTAAAAACCCTAAAAAACCTAGAAAACCTTAGATAACCCTAAAATACCATAAAAACCATAGAAAACCCTAAAAACTCTAGAAAAGCCTAAAAAATCCTAAAAAACCCAAGAAAACCCTAAAAATCCAAGAAAACCCTAAAAACCCTAAAAAATCCTACAAAACCCTAAAAATCCTTGAAAACCCTAAAAAACCCAAAAAATCCTAGAAAATCGTAAAAACCTTAGAAAATTCTAATAAACCCTAGAAAACGCTAAAAAAACCCTAGAAAACCCTAGAAAACCCAAAAAAACGATATAAAACCCTAAAAAACCCTAGAAAACACAAAACCAAAAAACCCTAGAACACCCTAAAAAACCTAAAAACCCTAAAAACACTAAAAACCCTAGAAAAGCTTTAAAAACCCTAAAAAATCCTAGAAAATCCTAGAAAACCCGAGAAACCCTAGAAAACCCTAAAACACTAAAAAACCCTAGAAAACCCTAAAAAATCCTAGAAAACCCTAGAAAACCCTAAAAACCCTAGAAAATCCTAGAATACCTTAAAAACCCTACCTAGAAACCCCTAGAAAACCCAAGAAAACCCTAAAAACCCTAGAAAACCCTAAAAACCCTTGAAGATCCTAAAAAACCCTAAAAATCCTAGAAAACCGTAAAAACCTTAGAAAACCCTAATAAACCCTAGAAAACGCTAAAAAATCCTAGAAAACCCTAGAAAACCCGAAAACACTATATAAAACCCTAAAAAACCCTAGAAAACAAAAAAAAACTTAAAACCCTAGAAAACCCTAAAAATCCCTAAAACCCCTAGAAAACCATAGAAAATCCTAAATCCCTAGAAAACCCTAAAAACCCTAGAAAATCCTAAAAAATCCTAGAAAACCCTAGATAATCCTAGATAACACAAGAAAACCCTAAAAACCCTAGAAAACCCTAAAAAATCATAGAAAACCCTAGAAAAACCTAAAAACCTAAAAACACTAGAAAACTGTAGAAAACCCTAGAAAAACCTAAAAACCCTAAAAACACTAAAAAACCCTAGAAAACCCTAAAAAATCCTAGAAAACCCTAGAAAACCCTAAAAACCCTAGAAAATCCTAGAATACCTTAAAAACCCTACCTAGAAACCCCTAGAAAACCCAAGAAAACCCTAAAAACCCTAAAAACCCGTGAAAATCCTAAAAAACCCTAAAAATCCTAGAAACCCGTAAAAACCTTAGAAGAGCCTAATAAACCCTAGAAAACGCTAAAAAATCCTAGAAAACCCAAAAAACCATATAAAACCCTAAAAAACCCTAGAAAACAAAAAAAAAAAACTTAAAAATCCTAGAAAACCCTAAAAATCCCTAAAACCCCTAGAAAACCATAGAAAATCCTAAATCCCTAGAAAACCCTAACAATCCTAGAAAACCCTAGAAAATCCTAAAAAATCCTAGAAAACCCTAGAAAAACCTAAAAACCCTAAAAACACTAGAAAACTGTAGAAAACCCAAGAAAATCCTAAAACCCTAGAAAATCCTAAAAACCCTAGAAAACCCTAAAAAATCCTAAAAAAACCTAGATAACCCTAGAAAATCCTAGAAAACCCTAAAAACCCTAGAAAACTCTAAAAAATCCTAGAGAACTCTAGAAAATCCTAAAAGCCCTAGAAAACCATAGAAAATCCCAAAACGCTAGGAAATCCTAGAAAACGATAAAAACCCTAGAAAATCCTAGAAAAGCCTAGAAAACCCAAAAAACCATATAAAACCCAAAAAAACCCTGGAAAACCAAAAAAACCTAAAAAAAACCCTAGAAAACCCAAGAAATCCCTAAAAACCCTAGAAAATAATAGAAAATTCTAAAACCCTAGAAAACCCTAGAGAATCTTAGAAAACCCTAAAAAACCTAGAAAACCATAGAAAACTCTAAAAAAAACCCGAAAAATATAGAAAACCCTTAAAAATCCTAGAAGATCCTAAAGACCCTAGAAATCCCTAAAAAACCCTAGAAAATCCTAGAAAACTCAAAAAAAATCGTAAAAACCCTAAAATACCCTAAAAACCATAGAAAACCCTAAAAAATCTTAGAAAACCCTAAAACCCTAAAACCCTAAAAAACCTTCTAATACCCTAAAAACCCTAGAAAATCCTAGAAAACCCTAAATAACCCTAGAAAATCTTAAAACCCTAAAAACCCTAGAAAACCCTAGAAAATCCTAAAAACCCTAAAAACACTAGAAAACCCTAAAAACCCTTGAAAACCCTAAAAACCCAAGAAATCCCTAAAAACCCTAGAACACTCTAGAAAACCTTAAAAACCCAAGAAATCCCTAAAAACCCTAGAAAACCATAGAAAATCCTAAAACCTTAGAAAACCCTAAAAACCTTAGAAAATCCTAGAAAAACCTAAAAAAATCCTAGAAAACACTAGATAACCCTAGATAACCCTAAAATACCCTAAAAATCCTAAAGACACTAAAAACCCTAGAAAAGCTTTAAAAATCCTAAAAAACCCTAGAAAACCCTAGAAACCCTAAAACCCTAAAAACCCTAGAAAATCCTAAAAAAATCCTTGAAAACCATAGAAAACCCTAAAAACCCTAGAAAATCCTAGAATACCTTAAAAACCCTAAAAAATCCTAGAATACCCTAAAAAACCTAGAAACCCCTAGAAAACCCTAGAAAACACTAGAAAATCCTAAAAAACCCAAGAAAACCCTAAAAACCCTCCCTAAAAACCCTAAAAAATCCTAGAAAATCCTAAAAACTCTTGTAAATCCTAAAAAACCTAAAAATCCTAGAAAACTGTAAAAGCCTTAAAAAACCCTAATAAACCCTAGAAAACCCTAAAAACCATAAAAAATCCTAGAAAACCCTAAAAAACCCTAGAAAACCCTAGAAAACCCCAGAAAAACCCTAGAAAACCCTAAAAACCCTAGAAAACCCTAAAAAACCCTATAAAATCCTAGAAAACAAAAAATCTAAAAATCCTAGAAAACCCTAAAAATTCCTAAAACCCCTAGAAAACCATAGAAAATCCTAAAACCCTAGAAAACCCTAAAAAACCTTAGAAAATCCTAGATAACCCTAAGATAACACAAGAAAACTCTAAAAAAAGTCGAAAAATCTAGAAAACCCTTAAAAAACCTAAAAGATCCTAAAAACCCTAGAAATCCCTAAAAAACCCTAGAAAATCCTAGAAAACTCAAAGAAAATCCTAAAAACCCTAAAATACCCTAAAAATCGTAGAAAACCCTAAAAACCCTAAAAGATCCTAGAAAACCCTAGAAACCCTAAAAACCCTAGAGAACCCTAGAAAACCCTAAAATCTCTAGAAAAACCTATAAAACCCTAGAAAACCCTAGAAAATCTTAAAAAACCTAAAAACCCTAGAAAACCCTAGAAAATCCTAAAAATCCTAAAAACACTAGAAAACCCTAAAAATCCCTGAAAACCCTAAAAAAACCAAAAAATCCTAAAAACCCTAGAACACCCTAGAAAACCTTAAAAACCCAAGAAATTCCTAAAAACCATAGAAAACCATAGAAAATCCTAAAACTCTACAAAACCCTAAACTTTAGAAAACCCTAGAAAATCCTAAAAAACCCTAGAAAACCCTAGATAACCCTAGATAACCCTAAAATACCCTAAAAACCCTAGAAAACCCTAAAAACACAAAAAACCATAGAAAAGCCTAAAAAACCCTAAAAAACCCTAGAAAATCCTAGAAACCCTAGAAAACCCTAAAAAATCCTAGAAAACCCTAAAAAATCCTAGAAAACTATATAAACCCTAAAAAATTCTAGAAAACCCTAAAAACCCTTGAAAATCATAAAAAACCCTAAAAATCTTAGAAAACCAAAAAAACCTTAGAAAATCCTAATAAAACCCTAGAAAACGCTAAAAAACCCTAGAAAATCCTAGAAAACCCAAAAAAACCATATAAAACCTTAAAAACCCTAGAAAACAAAAAAAACCTAAAAACCCTAGAAAACCCTAAAAACCCTAGAAAAACCTAAAAACCCTAAAAATAGTAGAAAACTGTCGAAAACCCTAGAAAATCCTAAAACCCTAGAAAATCCTAAAAATCCTAGAAAACCCTAGAAAATCCTAAAAAACCCTAGAAAACCCTAGATAAACCTTGATAACCCTAGATAACCCTAGAAAACCCTAGAAAATCCTAGAAAACCTTAAAAACCCAAGAAAACTCTAAAAAATCTTAGAGAACTCTAGAAAATCCTAAAAACCCTAGAAAACCCTAAAAACCCTAAAAACCCTAGAAAACCCTAGAAAACCCTAGAAAATTCAAGAAAACCCTAAAAACCATAAAAAACCCTAAAAAGCCCTAGAAAATTATAGATAACCCTAGGCAAACGAAAAAACCCTAAAAAATCTTAGAAAACCCTAAAAATCCTAAAAACCCTAGAAAACCGAAAAAATCCTAAAAATCCTAAAAAATCCTAAAAAATCCTAAAAACGCTTGAAAACACTAAAAAACCCTAAAAATCCTAGATAACCCTAAAAACCTTAGAAAACCCTAATAAACCCTAGAAAACCCTAAAAACTCTAGAAAACCCTAGAAAACCTAAAAAAACCATTTAAAACCCTAAAAAATCCTAGAAAACCAAAAAAACCTAAAAAATTCTAGAAAACCCAAAACCCCTAAAAGCCCTAGAAAACCATGGAAAATCCTAAAACGCTAGAAAACCCTAGAAAACGATAAAAATCCTAGAAAACCCAAAAAACCATATAAAACCAAAAAAAACCCTGGAAAACCAAAAAAACCTAAAAAAACCCTAGAAAACCCAAGTTAGAGAATCCTAGAAAAACCCACGAAAACCATAGAAAACCCTAAAAAACTCTCGAAAATCCTAGAAAATACTAGAAAAATCCTAAAAAATCCTCGAAAACCCTAAAAAACCCTCGACAACCCTAAGAAACCCTAGAAAAACCTAGAAAACCCCTAGAAAACCCTAGAAAAACCCTCGAAAACCCTAGAAAATCAAAGGAAATCTTAGAAAACCCTAAAAAATCCTAGAAAATCCTAGAAAACCCTAGAAAATCCTAGAATACCCTAAAAATCCTAGAAAACCCTAAAAACCCTAAAAATCTTAGAAAACCCTAAAAACCCTAGAAACCCGAAGAAAACCCTAGAAAATCCTAGAAAATCTTAAAAAACCCAAGAAAACCCTAAAAATCCTAAAAAATCCTACAAAACCCTAAAAATCCTTGAAAACGCTAAAAAACCCAAAAAATCCTAGAAAATCGTAAAAACCTTATAAAATTCTAATAAACCCTAGAAAACGCTAGAAAAACCCTAGAAAACCCTAAAAAATCCAAAAAAACGATATAAAACCCTAAAAACCCTAGAAAACACAAAAAGTAAAAACCCTAGAACACCCTAAAAAACCTAAAAACCCTAAAAACACTAAAAACCCTAGAAAAGCTTTAAAAACCCTAAAAAAACCCTAGAAAATCCTAGAAAACCCGAGAAACCCTAGAAAACCCTAAAACACTAAAAAACCCTAGAAAACTCTAAAAAATCCTAGAAACCCTAGAAAACCCTAAAAACCCTAGAAAATCCTAGAATACCTTAAAAACCCTACCTAGAAACCCCTAGAAAATCCTAGAAAACACTAGAAGATCCTAAAAAACCCAAGAAAACCCTGAAAACCCTAGAAAACCCTAAAAACCCTTGAAAATCCTAAAAAACCCGAAAAATCCTAGAAAACCATAAAAACCTTAGAAAACCCTAATAAACCCTAGAAAACGCTAAAAAATACTAGAAAACCCTAGAAAACCCAAAAAAACCATATGAAATCCTAAAAAACCCTAGAAAACAAAAAAAAAACTTAAAAACCCTAGAAAACCCTAAAATCCCTAAAACCCCTAGAAAACCATAGAAAATCCTAAATCCCTAGAAAACCCTAAAAATCCTAGAAAACCCTAGAAAATCCTAAAAAATTCTAAAAAACCCTAGATAACCCTAGATAACACAAGAAAACCCTAAAAACCCTAGAAAACCCTAAAAAAACCTAGAAAACCCTAGAAAAACCTAAAAACCCTAAAAACACTAGAAAACTGTAGAAAACCCAAGAAAATCCTAAAACCCTAGAAAATCCTAAAAACCCTAGAAAACCCTAGAAAATCCTAAAAAAACCATAGATAACCCTAGATAACCTTAGAAAACCCTAGAAAACCCTAGAAACCCTAGAAAACCCTAAAAACCATAAAAAAACCTAGAAAAAACTAAAAAATCCTAGAAAAACCCAAGAAGACCCTAAAACCCTAGAAAACCCTAGAAAAACCTAAAAACCCTAAAAACGCTAGAAAACTGTAGAAAACCCTAGAAAATCCTAAAACCCTAGAAAATCCTAAAAACCCTAGAAAACCATAGAAAATCCTAGAAAACCCTTAAAACCCTAGAAAACTCTAAAAAAACCATAGAAAACCCTAAAAACCCTAAAAACCCTAGAAAACCCTAGAAAATTCAAGAAAACCCTAAAAACCTTAAAAAACCCTAAAAAGCCCTAGAAATACCTAAAAACTCTAGAAAACCCTAGAAAACCCAAAAACCCTAAAAGCCCTAGAAAACCATAGAAAATACTAAAACGCTAGAAAACCCTAGAAAACGATAAAAACCCTAGAAAACCCTAGAAAAGCCTAGAAAACCCAAAAAACCATATAAAACCCAAAAAACCCTAAAAATCCTAGAAAACCGTAAAAACCTTAGAAAACCCTAACAAACCCTAGAAAATGTTAAAAAAACATAGAAAACCCTAGAAAAACAAAAAAAAACCATATAAAACCCTAAAAAACCCTAAAAAACAAAAAAAAAAACTTAAAAACCCTAGAAAACCCTAAAAATTCCTAAAACCCCTAGACAACCATAGAAAATCCTAAATCCCTAGAAAACCCTAAAAACCCTAGAAAACCCTAGAAAATCCTAAAAAATCCTAGAAAACCCTAGATAACCCTAGATAACACAAGAAAACCCTAAAAACCCTAGAAAACCCTAAAAAATCCTAGAAAACCCTAGAAAAACCTTAAAACCCTAAAAATACTAGAAAACTGTAGAAAATCCAAGAAAATCCTAAAACCCTAGAAAATCCTAAAAACCCTAGAAAACCCTAGAAAATCCTAAAAAAACCCTAGATAACCCTAGAAAATCTTAGAAAACCCTAGAAACCCTAGAAAACCCTAAAAACCCTAAAAAACCCTAGAAAAAACTACAAAATCCTAGAAAAACCCAAGAAAACCCTAAAACCCTAGAAAACCCTAGAAAAACCTAAAAACCCTAAAAATGCTAGAAAACTGTAGAAAACCCTAGAAAATCCTAAAACCCTAGAAAATCCTAAAAACCCTAGAAAACCCTAGAAAACCGAAGAAAATCCTAAAAAAAACCCTAGAAAACCCTAGAAAATCCTAGAAAACCCTAAAAACCCTAGAAAACTCTAAAAAATCCTAGAGAACTCTAGAAAATCCTAAAAACCCTAGAAAACCCTAAAAACCCTAGAAAACCCTAAAAAATCCTAGAAAACCCTAGAAAACCCTAAAAACCCTAGAAAATCCTAGAATACCTAAAAAACCCTACCTAGAAACCCCTAGAAAACCCCTAGAAAACACTTAAAAATCCTGAAAAACCCAAGAAAACCCTAAAAACCCTACAAAATCCTAAAAACCCTTGAAAATCTTAAAAAACTCTAAAAATCCTAGAAAACCGTAAAAACCTTAGAAAACCCTAATAAACCCTAGAAAACGCTGAAAAATCCTAGAAAACCCTAGAAAACCCTAGATAACCCTAGATAACACAAGAAAACCCTAAAAACCCTAGAAAACCCTAAAAAATCCTAGAAAACCCTAGAAAAACCAAAAAACCCTAAAAACACTAGAAAACTGTAGAAAACCCAAGAAAATCCTAAAACCCTAGAAAATCCTAAAAACCCTAGAATACCCTAGAAACCTTAGAAAACGCTAAAAACCCTAAAAAACCCTAGAAAAAACTAAAAAATCCTAGAAAAACCCAAGAAAACCCTAAAACCCTAGAAAACCCTAGAAAAACTTAAAAACCCTAAAAACGCTAGAAAACTGTAGAAAACCCTAGAAAATCCTAAAACCCTAAAAAATCCTAAAAATCCTAGAAAACCCTAGAAAACCCTAGAAAATCCTAAAAAAACCCTAGAAAACCCTAGAAAACCCTAAAAACCCTAGAAAACTCTAAAAAATCCTAGAGAACTCTAGAAAACCCTAAAACCCTAGAAAACCCTAAAAACCCTAAAAACCCTAGAAAACCCTAGAAAATTCAAGAAAACCCTAAAAACCATAAAAAACCTTAAAAAGCCCTAGAAATCCCTAGATAACCCTAGACAACCCAAAAAACCCTAAAAACCCTAAAAAATCCTAGAAAACCCTAAAAACCCTTGAAAACCCTAAAAACCCTAGAAAACCAAAAAATCCCTAAAAACCCTAAATAATCCTAGAAATCCCTAAAAACGCTTGAAACCCTAAAAAACCCTAAAAATCCTAGATAACTCTAAAAACCGTAGAAAACCCTAATAAACCCTAGAAAACCCTAAAAACTCTAGAAACCCCTAGAAAACCTAAAAAAACCATTTAAAACCCTAAAAAATCCTAGAAAATCCAAAAACCCTAAAAACCCTAGAACACCCTAGAAAACCTTAAATACCCAAGAAATCCCTAAAAACCCTAGAAAACCATAGAAAATCCTAAAATGCTAGAAAACCCTAGAAAACGATAAAAACCCTAGGAAACCCTAGAAAAGCCTAGAAAACCCAAAAAAACCATATAAAACCAAAAAAAACCCTGGAAAACCAAAAAAACTTAAAAAAACCTAGAAAACCCAAGAAATCCCTAAAACACCTAGAAAATCATAGAAAATCCTAAAACCCTAGAAAACCCTAGAGAATCTTAGAAAACCCTAAAAAACACTAGAAAATCCTAGAAAACTCTAAAAAAACCAGAAAAATCTAGAAAACCCTTAAAAACCCTAGAAGATCCTAAAACCCTAGAAATCCCTAAAAAACCCTAGAAAATCCTAGAAAACTCAAAAAAAATCCTAAAAACCCTAAAATACCCTAAAAACCCTAGAAAACCCTAAAAACCCTAGAAAATCCTAGAAAATCCTAAAAATCCTAAAAACGTTAGAAAACCCTAAAAACCCTTGAAAACCTTAAAAAAACCAAAAATCCTAAAAACCCTAGAACACCCTAGGAAACCTTAAAAACCCAAGAAATCCCTAAAAACCCTAGAAAACCATAGAAAATCCTAAAACCCTAAAAACCTTAGAAAACCCTAGAAAATCCTAAAAAACCCTAGACAAACTCTAGAAACCCTAGAAAACCCTAAAACCCTAAAAAACCCTAGAAAACCCTAAAAAATCCTAGAAAATCCTAGAAAACCCTAGAAAATCCTAGAATACCCTAAAAACCCTAGAAAACCCTAAAAACCCTAAAAATCTTAGAAAACCCTAAAAACCCTAGAAACCCAAAGAAAACCCTAGAAAACCCTAGAAAATCCTAAAAAACCCAAGAAAATCCTAAAAATCCAAGAAAACCCTAAAAACCCTAAAAATTCCTAGAAAACCCTAAAAACCCTTGAAAACCCTAAAACCCTAAAAATCTTAGAAAACCCTAAAAACCCTAGAAACACCAAGAAACCCTAGAAAACCCTAGAGAATCCTAAAAAACCCAAGAAAACCCTAAAAATCCAAGAAAACCCTAAAAACGCTAAAAAATCCTAGAAAACCATAAAAACCCTTGAAAACCCTAAAAAACCCAAAAAAATCCTAGAAAACCGTAAAAACCTTAGAAAATTCTAATAAAACCTAGAAAACGCTAAAAAACCCTAGAAAACCCAATAAAACGATATAAAACCCTAAAAAACCCTAGAAAACAAAAAAACCTAAAAACCCTAGAAAACCCTAAAAACCCTAAAAACACTAAAAACCCTAGAAAAGCTTTAAAAACACTAAAAAAAACCCTAGAAAACCCTAGAAAACCCGAGAAACCCTAAAAAACCCTAAAACACTAAAAAATCCTAGAAAACCGTAAGAAAATCCTAGAAAACACTAGAAAACCCTAAAAACCCTAGAAAATCCTAGAATACCTTAAAAACCCTTGAAAACCCTAGAAAATCCTAGAATACCCTAAAAAGCCTAAAAACCCCTAGAAAACACTAGAAAATCCTGAAAAACCCAAGAAAACCCTAAAAACCCTAAAAAATCCTAGAAAATCCTGAAAACCCTTGAAAATCCTTGAAAACCGTAAAAACCTTAGAAAACCGTAAAAACTTTAGAAAACCCTAATAAACCCTAGAAAACGCTAAAAAACCCTAGAAAACCCTAGAAAACCCAAAAAAACCATATAAAATCTAAAAAAACCCTAGAAAACAAAAAAACCTAAAAACCCTAAAAATCCCTAAAACCCCTAGAAAACCATAGAAAATCCTAAAAACCCTAGACAATCCTAAAAAACCCAAGAAAATCCTAGATAACCCTAGATAACACAAGAAAACCCCAGAAAACCCTAAAAATCCTAGAAAACCCAAGAAAAACCCAAAAAACCATAAAAACCATAAAAAAACCCTAAAAAATCCTACAAAACCCTAAAACCCTTGAAAACCCTAAAAACCCTAGAAAACCGAAAAAATCCTAAAAACTCTAAAAAACCCTAGAAAACCCTTAAAAAAGCTTGAAAACCCAAAAAATCCTAGATAACCCTAAAAATCTTAGAAAACCCTAATAAACCCTAGAAAACCCTAAAAAAACCTAAAAACCCTAGAAAACCCTAAAAACCCTTGAAAACCCTAAAAAACCCAAAAAATCCAAAAAATCCCTAGAATACCCTAGAAAACCTTAAAAACCAAAGAAATCCCTAAAAACCCTAGAAAACCATAGAAAATCCTAAAACCCGAGAAAATCCTAAAAACCCTAGAAAACCCTAGAAAATCCTAAAAAAACCCTAGAAAACCCTAGATAACCCTAGATAACACAAGAAAACCCTAACATACCCTAAAACCCTGGAAAACCCAAAAAAATTCTAGAAAACCCTAGAAACCCTAGAAACCCTAAAAACCCTAGAAAACCCTAGAAAACACTAAAAACTCCTAGAAAAACCTAAAAACCCTAAAAACACTAGAAAACTGTAGAAAACTCTAGAAAATCCTAAAACCCTAGTAAACCCTAAAAATCCTAAAAAACCCTAAAAACCCTAGAAAATCCTAGAAAATTCTAAAAAAACCCTAGAAAACCCTAGATAACCCTAGAAAACCCTAGAAACCCTAGAAAATCCTAAAAACCATAAAAAACCCTAGAACACACTAAAAACCCTAGAAAACACTAAAAAATCATAGAAAACCCTAGAAACCCTAGAAAATCCTAAAAACCCTAGAAAACCCTAGAAAATTCTAAAAAACACTAGAAAAAGAAAACCCTAGAAAATTCAAGAAAACCCTAAAAACCATAAAAAAAACCCTCAAAAAATCCTAAAAAATCCTAGATAACCCAAGACAACCCAAAAAACCCTAAAAACGCTAAAAAAATCCTAGAAAACCCTAAAATCCCTTGAAAACCCTAAAAACCCTAGAAAACCGAAAAAACCTAAAAAAACATAGAAAACCCTATAAAACCCTAGAACACCCTAGAAAACCCTAAATACCCAAGAAATCCCTAAAAACCCTAGAAATCCATAGAAAATCCTAAAACACTAGAGAACCCTAGAAAACGATAAAAACCTTAGAAAACCCTAAAAACCCCAAAAAAAACTATATAAAACCCAAAAAACCCCGGAAAACCAAAAAAACCTAAAAAGAACCCTAAAAACCCAAGAAATCCCTAAAAACCCTAGAAAACCATAGAAAATCCTAAAACCCTAGAAAACTCTAGAAAATCCTAGAAAACCCTAAAAGACCCTAGAAAACTGTAGAAAACCCAAGAAAACTCTGAAAAAAACTGAAAAATCTAGAAAACCCTTAGAAATCCTTGAAGATCCTAAAAACTCTAGAAATCCTTAAAAAACCGTAGAAAATCCTAGAAAACTCAAAAAAAATCCTAAAGACCCTAAAATACCCTAAAAACCCTAGAAAACCCTAAAAAATTCTAGAAAATCCTAGAAACCCTAAAAACCCTAGAAAACCCCAAAAACCCTAGAAAACCCTAAAAAACCCTAGAAAACCCTTAAAACCCTAGAAAAACCTATAAAACCTAGAAAACCCTAAAAAACCCTAGAAAAGTCTAAAAAACCTTAGAAAATCCTAAAAACCCTAAAAACACTAGAAAACCCTAAAAACCCTTGAAAACCCTAAAAAACCCAAAAAATCCTAAAAACCCTAGAACACCCTAGAAAACCTTAAAAACCCAAGAAATCCCTAAAAACCCTAGAAAACCATAGAAAATCCTAAAACCATAGAAAACCCTAAAAACCTTAGAAAACCGTATAAAATCCTAAAAAACCCTAAAAAACCCTAGATAACCCTAGATAACCCTAAAATACCCTAAAAATCCTAGAAAACCCTAAAAACCCTAAAAACCCTAGAAAAGCCTAAAAAACCCTAAAAACCCCCTTGAAAATCCTAGAAAACTCTAGAAACCCTAGAAAATCCTAAAACCCTAAAAAATCCTAGAAAACCCTAGAAAAACCCTAAAAAATCCTAGAAAACCCTAGAAACCCTAAAAACCCTAGAAAACCCAAAAAACCCTTGAAAACCCTAAAAACCCTAAAAAACCCTAGAAAAACCTAAAAAATCCAAAAAATCCTAAAAACCCTAGAACACCCTAGAAAACCTTAAAACCCCAAGAAACCCTAAAAACTCTAGAAAACCATAGAAAATCCTAAAATCCTAGAAAACCCTAAAAACCTTAGAAAACCCTAGAAAATCCTAAAAGACCCTAGAAAACCCTAGATAACCCTAGATAACCCTAAAATACCCTAAAAATCCTAGAAAACCCTAAAAACCCTAAGAACCTTAGAGAAGCCTAAAAAATCCTAAAAACCCCTTGAAAACCCTAGAAAACCCTAGAAACCCTAGAAAACCCTAAAACCCTAAAAAACCCTAGAAAATCCTAAAAAATCCTAGAAAATCCTAAAAAACCCTAAGAAACCCTAGAAAACCTTAAAAAACACTAGAAAACGCTAAAAAATCCTAGAAAACCCTAGAAACCCTAAAAACCCTAGAAAATCCAAGAAAACGCTAAAAATCCTAGAAAATCCTTGAAAACCCTAAAAAATCCTAGAAAAACCTAAAAACCCTAAAAACACTAGAAAACTGTAGAAAACCCTAGAAAATCCTAAAACCCAAGAAAACCCTAAAAACCCTAGAAAATCCTAAAAACCCTAGAAAACCCTAAAAACCCTAGAAAAAGAAAACCCTAGAAAACCATAAAAAACCCTAGAAAACCCTAGAAACCCTAGAAAACCATAAAAAACCCTAGAAAACCCTAAAAACCCTAGAAAAAGAAAACCCTAGAAAATTTAAGAAAACCCTAAAAACCATAAAAAACCCTAAAAAATCCTAGAAAACCTTAGAAATCCTAAAAACCCTAGAAAACCCTAGAGAATCCAAAAAAACCCTAGAAAATCCTAGATAACACTAAAATACCCTAGAAACCCTAAAAAAAATCCTAGAAAACTCTAAAAAATCCTAGAAAATCCTAGAAAATTCTAAAAAAACCCTAAAAATTCCTAAAAACCCTAGAAAACCATAGAAAATCCTAAAACCCTAGAAAACCCTAAAAACCCTAGAAAACCCTAGAAGATCCTAAAAAACCCTAGAAAAACCTAGATAACCCTAGATAACATAAGAAAACCCTAAAATACCCTAAAAACTCTAGAAAACCCTAAAAAATCCTAGAAAACCCTAGAAAACCCTAAAAACCCTAGAAAACCCTAGAAAATCCTAAAAAACCCTAAAAAAACCTAGATAACCCTAGATAACATAAGAAAACCCTAAAATACCCTAAAAACTCTAGAAAACCCTAAAAAATCCTAGAAAACCCTAGAAATCCTAAAAACCATAGAAAACCTTAGAAAATCCTAAAAACCCCTTGAAAATCCTAAAAAATCTTAGAAAACCCTAAAAAACCCTAGAAAACCCTAGAAAACCTTAAAAAACCCTAGAAAACCCTAACAAATCCTAGAAAACCCTAGAAACCCTAAAAACCCTAGAAAATCCAAGAAAACGCTAAAAATCCTAGAAAATCCTTGAAAACCCTAAAAAACCCTAGAAAAACCTAAAAACCCTAAAAACACTAGAAAACTGTAGAAAACCCTAAAAAATCCTAAAACCCAAGAAAACCCTAAAAACCCTAGAAAACCTTAAAAACCCTAGAAAACCCTAAAAAACCCTAGAAAACCCTAGAAATCCTAGAGAACCCTAAAACCATAAAAAACCCTAGAAAACCCTAAAACCCTAGAAAAATCTAAAAAATCCTAGAAAACCCTAAAAACCCTAGAAAACCCTAAAAACCCTAGAAAAAGAAAACCCTAGAAAATTTAAGAAAACCCTAAAAACCATAAAAAAACCCTAAAAAATCCTAGAAAACCTTAGAAATCCTAAAAACCCGAGAAAATCCTAGAGAATCCTAAAAAACCCTAGAAAATCCTAGATAACCCTAAAATACCCTAGAAACCCCAAAAAATCCTAGAAAACTCTAAAAAATCCTAGAAAACCCTAGAAAATTCTAAAAAAACCCTAAAAATTCCTGAAAACCCTAGAAAATCATAGAAAGTCCTAAAACCCTAGAAAACCATAAAAACCCTAGAAAACCCTAGAAAATCCTAAAAAACCCTAGAAAAACCTAGATAACCCTAGATAACATAAGAAAGCCCTAAAATACCCTAAAAACTCTAGAAAACCCTAAAAAATCCTAGAAAACCCTAGAAATCCTAAAAACCCTAGAAAACCTTAGAAAATCCTAAAAAATCCTAGAAAATCCTAGATAACCCTAAAATACCCTAAAAATCCTAAAAACCCTTGAAAAGTCTAAAAAACCCTAAAAAATCCTAGAAAATCCAAGAAAATCCTTGAAACCCTAGAAAACCCTAAAAATCCTAGAAAAACCTAGAAACCCTTAAAACCCTAGAAAACATAAGAAAACCCTAAAAACCCTAGAAAACCCTAGAAAACCCTAAAAAACCCTAAAAAAACCTAAAAACCCTAAAAACACTAGAAAACTGTAAAAAACCCTAGAAAACCCTAGAAAATCCTAGAAAACCCTAGAAACCCTAGAAACCCCTAAAAACCCTAAAAAACCCTAGAAAACCCTAAGAACCCTAGAAAACTCTAAAAAATTCTAGAAAACCCTAGAAAACCCTAAAAATCCTAGAAAACCCTGAAAAATCCTAGAAAACCCTAAAAAATCCTAGAAAACCCAAGAAAACTCTAAAAAAACCCGAAAAATCTAGAAAACCCTTAAAAATTTTAAAAGATCCTAAAAACCCTAGAAATCCCTAAAAAACCCTAGAATATCCTAGAAAACTCAAAAAAAATCCTAAAAACCCTAAAATACCCTAAAAACCCTAGAAAACCCTAAAAATCCTAGAAAACCCTAGAAACCCTAAAAACCCTAGAAAACCCTAAAAATCCTAAAAAATCCTATGAAACCCTAGAAACCCTAAAAAATCCTAGAAAACCCTAGAAAACCTTAGAAAACCCTAAAAACCCTAGAAAACCCTAAAAAACCCAAAAAATCCTAAAAACCCTAAAACACCCTAGAAAACCTTAAAAACCAAAGAAATCCCTAATAACCCTAGAAAACCATAGAAAATCCTAAAACCCGAGAAAACCCTAAAAACCCTAGAAAACCCTAAAAACCCTTGAAAACCCTAAAAACTATAAAAAAACCCTAGAAAACCTAAAAAACCCTAGAATACCCTAGAAAACCTTAAAAACCAAAGAAATCCTTAAAAACCCTAGAAAACCATAGAAAATCCTAAAACCCGAGAAAACCCTAGAAAACCCTAGAAAATCAAGAAAAACCCCTAGAAAACCCTAGATAACCCTAGATAACACACGAAAACCCTAACATACCCTAAAAACCCTGGATAAGCCAAAAAAATCCTAGAAAACCCTAGAAACACTAGAAACACCTAGAAAACCCTAAAAAACCCTAGAAAAACCTAAAAACCCTAAAAACACTAGAAAAGTGTAGAAAACCTAGAAAATCCTAAAACCCTAGAAAATCCTAAAAACCCTAGAAAATCCTAGAAAGTTCTAAAAAACCATAGAAAATCCTAGATAACCCTAGATAACCCTAGAAAACCCTAGAAAATCCTAAAAACCATAAAAAAACCTAGAAAACCTAAAAACCCTAGAAAACCCTAAAAACCCTAAAAACTCTAAAAAATCATCGAAAACCCTAGAAACCCTAGAAAACCCTAAAAACCATAAAAAAACCTTAGAAAACCCTAGAAAATCCTAAAACCCAAAACCTAAAAACCCTAAAAAACCCTAAAAAAGCCTAGAAAACCCAAAAAAATCATATAAAACCCAAAAAAACCCTGGAAAACAAAAAAAAACCTAAAAAAACGATAGAAAACCAAAGAAATCCCTAAAAACCCTAGAAATCCCTAAAAACCCTAGAAAATCATAGAAAATCCTAAAACCCTAGAAAATCCTGGAAAACCCTAAAAAACCCTAGAAAATCATAGAAAACCCAAGAAAACTCTAAAAAAAACTCGAAAAATCTAGAAAACCTTTAAAAATCCTAACATATCCTAAAAACCCTAGAAATCCCTAAAAAACCCTAGAAAATCCTAGAAAACTCAAAAAAATCCTAAAAACCCAAAAATACTCTAAAAACTCTAGAAAACCCTAAAAATCCTAGAAAGCCCTAGAAACCCTAAAAACCCTAGAAAACCCTAAAAACCCTAAAAAATCCTATAAAACCCTAGAAACCCTAAAAAACCCTAGAAAACGCTAGAAAACCCTAGAAATCCCAAGAAAACCCTAAAAAATCCTAGAAAACCCTTAAAACCCTAGAAAAACCTATAAAACCCTAGAAAACCCTTGAAAATCTTAAAAACCCTAAAACCCCTAGAAAACCCTAGAAAATCCTAAAAACCCTAAAAACACTAGAAAACCCTAAAAACCCTTGAAAACCCTAAAAAATCCAAAAAATCCTAAAAACCCTAAAACACCCTAGAAAACCTTAAAAACCAAAGAAATCCCTAAAAACCCTAGAAAACCATAGAAAATCCTAAAACCCGAGAAAACCCTAAAAACCCTAAAAACCCTTGAAAACCCTAAAAAACCCAAAAAATCCAAAAAACCCTAGAATACCCTAGAAAACCTTAAAAACCAAAGAAATCCCTAAAAAACCTAGAAAACCATAGAAAATCCTAAAACCCGAGAAAACCCTAAAAAACCTAGAAAACCCTAGAAAATCCTAAAAAATCCTAGAAAACCCTAGATAACCCTATAAACACCTAGAAAACCCTAAAAAACCCTAGAAAACCTAGAAAACCATAAAAAATCCTAAAATCCGAGAAACCCCAAAAACCCTAAAAACCCTAGAAAATCCTAGAAAACCCTAAAAACCCTAGAAAACCCTAGAAAATCCTAAAAACACTAGAAAAAGAAAACCCTAGAAAATTCAAGAAAACCCAAAAAACCATAAAAAACCCTAAAAAATCTTAGAAAACCCTAGATAACCCTAGAGAACCCAAAAAACCCTAAAAACCCTAAAAAATCCTAGAAAACCCTAAAACCCTTGAAAACCCTAAAAACCCTAGAAAACCGAAAAAACCCTAAAAATCCTAAAAAACCCTAGAAAACCCTAAAAAAGCTTGAAAACCCTAAAAATCCTAGATAACCCTAAAAATCTTAGAAAACCCTAATAAACCCTAGAAAACCCTAAAAAAACCTAAAAAACCCTAGAAAACCTAAAAAAAACATATAAATCCCTAAAAAATCCTAGAAAACCAAAAAAACCTAAAAAACCTAGAAAACCCTAGAAAATCCTAGAAAACCCTAAATACCCAGGAAATCCCTAAAAACCCTAGAAATCCATAGAAAATCCTAAAACACTAGAGAACCCTAGAAAACGATAAAAACCCTAGAAAACCCTAGAAAACACAAAAAAAACTATATAAAACCCAAAAAAAACCCTGAAAAACCAAAAAAACCGTAAAAAACCCAAGAAATCCCTAAAAACCCTAGAAAACCATAAAAAATCCTAAAACCCTAGAAAACTCTAGAAAATCCTAGAAAACCCTAAAAAACCATAGAAAACCCTAGAAAAACCTAGAAAATTCTGAAAAACCCAAAAAATCTAGAAAACCCTTAGAAATCCTAGAAGATCCTAAAAACCCTAGAAATCCCTAAAAACCCTAAAAAATCCTAGAAATCTCAAAAAAAATCCTAAAGACCCTAAAATACCCTAAGAAACCTAGAAAACCCTAAAAACCCTGAAAAATCCTAGAAAACCCTAGAAACCCTAAAAACCCAAGAAAACCCCAAAAACCCTAGAAAACCCTAAAAAACCCTAAAAAACCCTAGAAAACCTTTAAAGCCCTAGAAAAACCTATAAAACCTAAAAAACCCTAGAAACCCTAAAAAACCCTAGAAAAGTCTAAAAAACCTTAGAAAATCCTAAAAACCTAAAAACACTAGGAAACCCTAAAAATCCATGAAAACCCTAAAAAACCCAAAAAATCCTAAAAACCCTAGAAAACCATAGAAAATCCTAAAACCCTAGAAAACCCTAAAAACCTTAGAAAACCTTAGAAAATCCTAAAAAACCCTAGAAAATCCTAGATAACCCTAGATAACCCTAAAATACCCTAAAAATCCTAGAAAATCCTAAAAACCCTAAAAATCCTAGAGAAGCCTAGAAAACCCTAAAAACCCTAAAAAAGCCTAAAAAACCCAAAAAAAACCATATAAAACCCAAAAAACCCAGGAAAACAAAAAAAACCTAAAAAAAATGATAGAAAACCCAAGAAAACCGTAAAAACCCTAGAAAAACATAGAAAATCCTAAAACCCTAGAAAACCCTAAAAATCCTAGAGAACCCTAGAAAACCCTAGAAAACCCAAGAAAACTCTAAAAAAACCCGAAAAATCTAGAAAACCCTTAAAAATCCTAAAAGATCCTAAAAATCCTAGAAATTCCTAAAAAACCCTAGAAAATCCTAGAAAACTCAAAAAAAATCCTAAAATCCCTAAAATACACTAAAAACCCTAGAAAACCCTAAAAATCCTAGAAAATCCTAGAAACCCTAAAAACCCTAGAAAATCCTAAAAACCCTAAAAAATCCTATAAAACCCTAGAAACCCTAAAAAACCCTAGAAAACCCTAGAAAACCTTAGAAAACCCAAAAACCCTAGAAAACCCTAAAAACCCTAGAAAACCCTTAAAACCCTAGAAAAACCTATAAAACCCTAAAAAACCCTTGAAAATCTTAAAAACCCTAAATACCCTAGAAAATCCTAAAAACCCTAAAAACATTAGAAAACCCTAAAAACCCTTGAAAACCCTAAAAAACCCAAAAAAATCCTAAAAACCCTAAAACACCCTAGAAAACCTTAAAAACCAAAGAAATCCCTAAAAACCCTAGAAAACCATAGAAAATCCTAAAACCCAAGAAAACCCTAAAAACCCTAGAAAACCCTAAAAACCCTTGAAAACCCTAAAAAACCCAAAAAATCCAAAAAAACCCGAGAATACCCTAGAAAACCTTAAAAACCAAAGAAATCCCTAAAAACCCTAGAAAACCATAGAAAATCCTAAAACCCGAGAAAACCCTAAAACCCTAAAAAATCCTAGAAAACCCAAAAACCCTTGAAAACCCTAAAAACCCTAGAAAACCGAAAAAACCCTAAAAACCCTAAAAAACCCTAGAAAACCCTAAAAAAGCTTGAAAACCCTAAAAATCCTAGATAACCCTAAAAATCTTAGAAAATCCTAATAAACCATAGAAAACCCTAAAAAAACCTAAAAAAACCCTAGAAAACCTAAAAAACATATAAAACCCTAAAAAATCCTAGAAAACCAAAAAAACCTAAAAAAACCTGGAAAACCCTAGAAAACCCTAGAACACCCTAGAAAACCCTAAATACCCAAGAAATCCCTAAAAACCCTAGAAATCCATAAAAAATCCTAAAACACTAGAGAACCCTAGAAACCGATAAAAACCCTAGAAAACCCTAGAAAACACAAAAAAAAACTATATAAAACCCAAAAAAAACCCTGAAAAACCAAAAAAACCTAAAAAAACCGTAAAAAACCCAAGAAATCCCTAAAAACCCTAGAAAACCATAGAAAATCCTAAAACCCTAGAAAACTCTAGAAAATCCTAGAAAACCCTAAAAAACCATAAAAAACCCTAGAAAAACCTAGAAAAACCCTTAGGGTTTTCTAGGGTTTTCTAGGGTTTTGTTATGGTTTTTAGGGTTTTCAAGGGTTGCTAGGGTTTTCTATGATTTTTTAGTATTTTCTAGGGTTTTTAGGGTTTTCTAGGGTTTTCTATGATTTTTTAGTGTTTTCTAGGGTTTTTAGGGTTTTCTAGGGTTTTTTTATGGTTTTTAGGGTTTTCTAGGGTTTCTAGTGTTTTCTAGGGTTATCTAGGGTTTTCTAGGGTTTTTTTGAATTTTCTAGGATTTTCTAGGGTTTTTAGGGTTTTCTAGGGTTTTAGGATTTTCTAGGGTTTTCTACACTTTTCTAGTGTTTTTAGGGTTTTTAGGTTTTTCTAGGGTTTTTTAGGGTTTTCTAGGTGTTTCTAGGGTTTCTAGGGTTTTCTAGGATTTTTTTGGATTTTCTAGGGTTTTCTAGGGGTTTTAGGGTTTTCTCGGGTTTTAGGATTTTCTATGGTTTTCTAGGTTTTTCTAGGATTTTTTAGGGTTTTCTAGGTGTTTCTAGGGTTATCTACGGTTTTCTAGGATTTTTTAGGATTTTCTAGGGTTTTCTAGGGTTTTTAGGGTTTTCTCGGGTTTTAGGATTTTCTATGGTTTTCTAGGATTTTTAGGGATTTCTTTGGTTTTTACGATTTTCTAGGTTGTTTTAGGGTTTTTAGGATTTTTTGGGTTTTTTAGGGTTTTCAAGTGTTTTTAGGGTTTTCTAGTGTTTTTAGGGTTTGTAGGATTTTCTAGGGTTTTCTAGGGTTTTTAGGGTTTTTAAGATTTTCAAGGGTTTTAAGGTTTTTTTATGGTTTTCTAGTGTTTTTAGGGTTTTCTAAGGTTTTCTAGGGTTTTCTCGGGTTTTTTAGGGTTTCTAGGGTTTTATAGGATTTTTTCGGGTTTTTAGGGTTTTCTCGGGTTTTTAGGGTTTCTAGGGTTTTAAGGGTTTTTTTAGGGTTTTCTAGGGTTTTTAGGGTTTTCTAAGGTTTTCTAGGGTTTTCTAGGGTTTTTTAGGGTTTCTAGTGTTTTATAGGATTTTTTCGGGTTTTTAGGGTTTTCTCGGGTTTTTAGGGTTTCTAGGGTTTTCTAGGATTTTTAGGGTTTTCTAGGGTTTTTAGGGTTTTCTAGGATTTTTAGGGTATTTTAGGGTTATCTAGGGTTATCTAGGATTTTCTAGGGTTTTTTAGGATTTTCTAGGATTTTCTAAGGTTTTTAGGGTTTTCTAGGGTTTTAGGATTTTCTATGGTTTTCTAGGGTTTTAGGATTTTTTGTGTTTTTTAGGGTTTTCATTGATTTTTAGGGTTTTCTAGTGTTTTTAGGGTTTTAGGATTTTCTAAGGTTTTTTAGACTTTTCTAGGGTTTTTTAGGGTTTTCTAGAGTTTTCTAGGTTTTATAGGTTTTTATAGGGTTTTAAAGGTTTTCTAGAATTTTTTAGGGTTTTTTAGGGTTTTCTAGGATTTTTGAGGTTTTCTTGGGTTTTTAGGGTTTCTAGGGTTTTCTAGGGTTTTCTAGGATTTTTTAGGGTTTTTAGGGTTTTTTAAGATTCTTAGGGTATTTTAGGGTCTTTAGGATTTTCTTTGAGTTTTCTAGGATTTTCTAGGGTTTTTTAGGGATTTCTAGGGTTTTTAGGGTTTTCTAGGATTTTTTAGGGTTTTCTAGGATTTTTTAGGGTTTTTTATGGTTTTTAGGGTTCTCTTGAATTTGCTAGGGTTTTTTTCTAGTGTTTTTTAGGATTTTCGAGGGTTTTCTAGGGTTTTCTATGATTTTTTAGTGTTTTCTAGGGTTTTTAGGGTTTTCTAGGTTTTTTTATGGTTTTTAGGGTTTTCTAGGTTTTCTAGGGTTTTCTATGATTTTTTAGTGTTTTCTAGGATTTTTAGGGTTTTCTAGGGTTTTTAGGGTTTGCTAGGGTTTTCTATGATTTTTTAGGGTTTTCTAGGGTTTTCTAGGGTTGCTAGGGTTTTCTATGATTTTTTAGTGTTTTCTAGGGTTTTCTAGGGTTTTTTTACGGTTTTTAGGGTTTTCTAGGGTTTCTAGTGTTTTCTAGGGTTATCTAGGGTTATCTAGGGTATTCTAGGGTTTTTTTGAATTTTCTAGGATTTTCTAGGGTTTTTTGGGTTTTCTAGGGTTTTAGGATTTTCTAGGGTTTTCTACACTTTTCTAGTGTTTTTAGGGTTTTTAGGTTTTTCTAGGGTTTTTTAGGGTTTTCTAGGTGTTTCTAGGGTTTCTAGGGTTTTCTAGGATTTTTTTTGGATTTTCTAGGGTTTTCTAGGGTTTTTAGGGTTTTCTCGGGTTTTAGGATTTTCTATGGTTTTCTAGGCTTTTCTAGGGTTTTTTAGGGTTTTCTAGGTGTTTCTAGGGTTATCTAGGGTTTTCTAGGGTTTTTAGGGTTTTCTCGGGTTTTAGGATTTTCTATGGTTTTCTAGGGTTTTTAGGGATTTCTTTGGTTTTTAAGATTTTCTAGGGTGTTTTAGGGTTTTTAGGATTTTTTGGGTTTTTTAGGGTTTTCAAGGGTTTTTAGGGTTTTCTAGTGTTTTAGGGTTTTTAGGGTTTTCTAGGGTTTTTAGGGTTTTTAAGATTTTCAAGGGTTTTCTAGTGTTTTATAGGTTTTTCTAGGGTTTTAAGGGTTTTCTAGGGTTTTTTAGGGTTTTCTTGGGTTTTTAGGGTTTTCTAAGGTTTTCTAGGGTTTTCTAGGGTTTTTTAGGGTTTCTAGGGTTTTATAGGATTTTTTAGGGTTTTTAGGGTTTTCTAGGGTTTTTAGGGTTTCTAGGGGTTTCTAGGATTTTTAGGGTTTTCTAGGGTTTTTAGAGTATTTTAGGGTTTTTAGGATTTTTTGAGTTTTCTAGGATTTTCTAGGGTTTTTTAGGGATTTCTAGGGTTTTTAGGATCTGTTAGGATTTTTAAGGGTTTTCTAGATTTTTCGGGTTTTTTTAGAGTTTTCTTGGGTTTTCTAGGGTTTACTAGGGTTTTTTAGGGTTTTCTAGGATTTTCTAGGGTTTTAGGATTTTTTATGATTTTCTAGGGTTTTTAGGGATTTCTTGGGTTTTCTATCGTTTTTTTAGGTTTTTTTTTGTTTTCCAAGGTTTTTTTGGGTTTTATATGGTTTTTTTGGGTTTTCTAGGTTTTTTTAGGGTTTTTTAGGGTTTTTAGGGTTTTGGGTTTTAGGATTTTCTAGGGTTTTCTAAGGTTTTTTATGGTTTTTAGGGTTTTCTAGGGTTTCTAGGGTTTTCTATGATTTTTTAGTGTTTTCTAGGGTTTTTAGGGTTTTCTAGGATTTTTAGGGTTTTCTAGGGTTTTTTTTATGGTTTTTAGGGTTTTCTAGGGTTTCCAGGGTTTTCTAGGGTTATCTAGGGTTTTCTATGGTTTTTTTAGAACTTTCTAGGATTTTCTAGGGTTTTTAGGGTTTTCTAGGGTTTTAGGATTTTCTAGGGTTTTCTACAATTTTCTAGTGTTTTTAGAGTTTTTAGGTTTTTCTAGGGTTTTTTAGGGTTTTTTAGGTGTTTCTAGTGTTTCTAGGGTTTTCTAGAATTTTTTTGGGTTATCTAGGATTTTTAGGGTATGTTAGGGTTTTCGTGTGTTATCTAGGGTTATCTAGGGTTTTTTAGGATTTTCTAGGGTTTTCTAGGGTTTTTAGGGTTTTCTCGGGTTTTAGGATTTTCTATGGTTTTCTAGGGTTTTTAAGGATTTCTTTGGTTTTTAAGGTTTTCTAGGGTATTCTAGGGTTTTTTGGACTTTTTAGGGTTTTCAAGGGTTTTTAGGGTTTTCTAGCTGTTTTAGGGTTTTCTCGGGTTTTAGGATTTTCTGTGGTTTTCTAGGGTTTTTAGGGATTTCTTTGGTTTTTAAGGTTTTCTAGGGTGTTTTAGGGTTTTTAGGATTTTTTGGGTTTTTTAGGGTTTTCAAGGGTTTTTAAGGTTTTCTAGTGTTTTTAGGGTTTTTAGGATTTTCTAGGGTTTTCTAGGGTTTTTAGGGTTTTTAAGATTTTCAAGGGTTTTCTAGGGTTTTATAGGTTTTTCTAGGGTTTTAAGGGTTTTCTAGTGTTTTTTAGGATTTTCTAGGGTTTTTAGGGTTTTCTAAGGTTTTCTAGGGTTTTCTAGGGTTTCTAGGGTTTTATAGGAATTTTTAGGATTTTTAGGGTTTTCTAGGGTTTTTAGGGTTTCTAGGGTTTTCTAGGATTTTTAGGGTTTTCTAGGGTTTTTAGGGTATTTTAGGGTTTTTAGGATTTTTTTGAGTTTTCTTGGATTTTCTAGGATTTTTTAGGGATTTCTAGGGTTTTTAGGATCTTTTTGAATTTTTAAGGGTTTTCTAGATTTTTCGAATTTTTTTAGAGTTTTCTTGGGTTTTCTAGGGTTTTCTAGGATTTTCCAGGGTTTTCTAGGATTTTTAGGGTTTTCTATAATTTTTTAGAGTTTTCTAGGGTTCTTAGGGGTTTCTAGGGTTATTTAGGGTTTTTAGGGTTTTCTAGGGTTTCTAGGGTTTTCTAGGATTTTCTAGGGTTTTCTAGGGTTTTTTACAGTTTTCTTATGTTTTTAGGGTTTTTAGGTTTTTCTAGGGTTTTCTAGGGTTTTCTAGGGTTTTTAGGGTTTTCTTATGTTTTGTAGGGTTTTTAAGGTTTCTAGGTTTTTCTAAGATTTTTTAGGGTTTTCTAGGGTTTCTAGGATTTTCTAAGATTTTCTAGGATTTTCTAGGGTTTTTTAGACTTTTCAAGGGTTTTTAGGGTTTTCTAGGGTTTTTAGGGTATTTTAGGGTTATCTAGGATTTTCTAGGGTTTTTTAGGATTCTCTAAGGTTTTCTAGGGTTTTTAGAATTTCTAGGGTTTTCTAGGATTTTTTAGGGTTTTCTAGTGTTTTTAGGGTATTTTAGGGTTTTCTTATGTTATCTAGGGTTATCTAGGTTTTTCTAGGGTTTTTTAGGATTTTCTAGGGTTTTCTAGGGTTTTTTAGGGTTTTCTAGGGTTTTAGGATTTTCTATGATTTTCTAGGGTTTTTAGGAATTTTTAGGGTTTTTTTAGAATTTTCTTGGGTTTTCTAGGATTTTTTAGATTTTTCTAGGATTTTTTTAGGGTTTCTAGGGTATTTTAGGGTTATCTAGAATTTTCTAGGATTTTTTAGGATTCTCTAGGGTTTTCTAGGGTTTTTAGGATTTCTAGGGTTTTCTAGGATTTTTTAGGGTTTTCTAGGTTTTTCTAGGGTTATCTAGGGTTTTCTAGGATTTTTTAGGATTTTTTTATGGTTTTTAGGGTTTTCTTAAATTTTCTAGGGTTTTCTTTTTCTAGGGTTTTTAGGGTTTTCTAGGGTTTTTAGGGTTTTCTAGGATTTTTTAGATTTTTCTAGGGTTTTTAGGGTTTTCTAGGGTTTTTTATGGTTTTAGGGTTTTCTAGGGTTTCTAGGGTTTTCTAGGGTTTTTTTAGGGTTTTCTAGGGTTTTTAAGGTTTTCTAGGGTTTTTAGGGTTTTCTTGGGTTTTAGGATTTTCTAGGGTTTTCTATAGTTTTCTAGTGTTTAGGTTTTTCTAAGGTTTTTTAGGGTTTTCAAGGATTTTCTAGGATTTTTAGCATTTTCTTGGATTTTCTAGGGTTTTTAGGGTTTCTAGGGTTTTCTAGGATTTTTTAGGGTTTTCTAGTGTTTTTTAAGGTTTTCTATGGTTTTCTAGGGTTTTTAGGGTTTTCTAGGATTTTTTAGGATTTTCTAGGGTTTTTTAGGGTTTTAGGGTTTTCTAGGGTTTCTAGGGTTTTCTAGGGTTTTCTAGGGGTTTTTAGGGTTTTTTAGGCTTCTCTAAGGTTTTTAGGGTTTTTATGATTTTCTAGGATTTTTAGGGTATTTTAGGGTTATCTAGGGTTTTCTAGGGTTTTTTAGGATTTTCTAGGGTTTTCTAAGGTTTTTAGGATTTTCTAGGGTTTTAGGATTTTCTAAGGTTTTCTAGGGTTTTTAGGGTTTCTTGGGGTTTTAAGGTTTTCTAGGGTGTTCTAGGGTTTTTAGGATTTTTTTGGTTTTTTAGGTTTTTCTAAAGTTTTTTAGGGTTTTCTAGGGTTTTTAGTGTTTTCTTGGGTTTTCTAGGGTTTTTAGGGTTTCTAGGGTTTTCTAGTATTTTTTAGGGTTTTCTAGGGTTTTCTAGGGTTTTCTAGGGTTTTTTAGGGTTTTAGGATTTTCTAGGGTTTCTAGAGTTTTCTAGGATTTTCTAGGGGGTTTTTAGGGTTTTTTAGGCTTTTCTAGGGTTTTTTGGGTTTTTAGGGTTTTCTAGGATTTTTAGGGTATTTTAGGGTTATCTAGGGTTATCTAGGGTTTTCTAGGGTTTTTTAGGATTTTATACGGTTTTCTAAGGTTTTTAGGGTTTTCTATGGTTTTAGGATTTTCTATGGTTTTCTAGGGTTTTTAGGGATTTCTTGGGTTTTTAAGGTTTTCTATGGTGTTCTAGGGTTTTTAGGATTATTTAGGGTTTTCAAGGGTTTTTAGGATTTTCTAGTGTTTTTAGGGTTTTTAGGATTTTCTAAGGTATTTTAGACTTTTCTAGGGTTTTTTAGGGTTTTCTCGGTTTTATAGGTTTTTCTAGGGTTTTTAGGGTTTTCTAGGGTTTTTTAGGGTTTTCTAGGTTTTTGGGGTTTTCTAGGGATTTTAGGGTTTCTAGGGTTTTCTAGGATTTTTTAGGGTTTTTAGGGTTTTCTAGGGTTTTTAGGGTATTTTAGGGTCTTTAGGATTTTTTTTGAGTTTTCTAGGATTTTCTAGGGTTTTTTAGGGATTTCTAGGGTTTTTTAGACTTTTCTTGGATTTTGTAAGGTTTTTTAGACTTTTCTAGGGTTTTTTAGGGTTTTCTAGGTTTTATAGGTTTTTCTAGGGTTTTTTAGACTTTTCTAGGGTTTTTTAGGGTTTTCTAGGTTTTATAGGTTTTTCTAGGGTTTTAAGGGTTTTCTAGGGTTTTTGGGGTTTTCTAGGGTTTTTAGGGTTTCTAGGTTTTCTAGAATTTTTTAGGGTTTTCTAGGGTTTTTAGTGTATTTTAGGGTCTTTAGGATTTTTTTTGAGTTTTCTAGGATTTTCTACGGTTTTTTAGGGATTTCTAGGGTTTTTAGGATCTTCAAGGATTTCTAAGGGTTTTCTAGATTTTTCGGTTTTTTTCAGAGTTTTCTAGGGTTTTCTACAGTTTTCTAGGTTTTTTAGGGTTTTCTAGGATTTTCTAGAGTTTTCTAGGGTTTTAGGATTTTCTATGGTTTTCTAGGGTTTTTAGGGATTTCTTGGGTTTTTTAGGGTTTTTTTAGGCTTTTTTGGTTTTCCAGGGTTTTTTTAGGTTTTATATAGTTTTTTTGTGTTTTCTAGGGTTTTCTAGGGTTTTTATCGTTTTCTTGGGTTCTCTAGTGTTTTAGGATTTTCTATGGATTTCTAGGGTTTTTAGGGATTTCTTGGGTATTTAGGATTTTCTAGGGTGTTCTAGGGTTTTCTAGGGTTTTCTATGTTTTTTTAGGTTTTTTTGGTTTTCTAGGATTTTTTAGGGTTTTATATGTTTTTTTAGGTTTTCTAGGATTTTTTAGGTTTTTTAGGGTTTTCTATGGTTTATTAGGGTTTTCTAAGGTTTTTAGGGTTATCTAGGATTTTTAGGGTTTTCATGCTTTTTTAGGGTTTTCTAGGATTTTTTAGGGTATTTAGGGTTTTTTGGTTTTCTAGGGTTTTTAGGGTTTTCAAGGGTTTTTAGGGTTTTCTAGGATTTTTTAGCGTTTTTAGGGTTTTTTGGGTTGTCTAGGGTTATCTAGGGTTTTTTAGGATTTTTTAGGGTTTTTTATGGTTTTTAGAGTTTTCTTGAATTTTCTAGGGTTTTCTTTTTCTAGTGTTTTTTAGGATTTTCTAGGGTTTTCTAGGTTTTTAGGGTTTTCTAGGGTTTCTAGGGTTTCTAGGGTTTTCTGGGGTTTTTTTAGATTTTTCTAGGATTTTCTAGGGTTTTTAGGGGTTTTTAGGATTTTTAGGGTTTACTAGGGTTTTAGGATTTTCTAGGGTTTTCTACAGTTTTCTAGTGTTTTTAGGGTTTTTAGGTTTTTCTAGGGTTTTTTAGGCTTTTCTAGGATTTTCTAGGGTTTTTAGGGTTTCTAGGGTTTTCTAGAATTTTTTTGGGTTTTCTAGGGTTTTTAGGGTATGTTAGGGTTTTCATGTGTTATCTAGGGTTATCTAGGGTTTTCTAGGGTTTTTTTAGGATTTTCTAGAGTTTTTAGGGTTTTCTCGGGTTTTAGGATTTTCTATGGTTTTCTAGGGTTTTTAGGGATTTCTTTGGTTTTTAAGGTTTTCTAGGGTATTCTAGGGTTTTTTTGGATTTTTTGGGTTTTTTA
This sequence comes from Arachis duranensis, assembly GCF_000817695.3. NCBI lineage: Eukaryota > Viridiplantae > Streptophyta > Magnoliopsida > Fabales > Fabaceae > Arachis > Arachis duranensis. Next base: position 228,040 of record NW_026264986.1, on the reverse strand, counting down.
GGGTTTTCAAGGGTTTTTAGGGTTTTCTAGGGTTTTTAGGGTTTTCTCGGGTTTTAGGATTTTCTATGGTATTCTAGGGTTTTTAGGGATTTCCTTGGTTTTTAAGGTTTTCTAGGGTGTTTTAGGGTTTTTAGGATTTTTTGGGTTTTTTAGGGTTTTTAAGGGTTTTTAGGGTTTTCTAATGTTTTTAGGGTTTTTAGGATTTTCTAGGTTTTCTAGGGTTTTTAGGGTTTTTAAGATTTTCAAGGGTTTTTTAGGGTTTTATAGGTTTTTCTAGGGTTTTAAGGGTTTTCTAGGGTTTTTTTAGGATTTTCTAGGGTTTTTAGGGTTTTCTAAGGTTTTCTAGGGTTTTCTAGGGTTTTTTAGGGTTTCTAGGGTTTTATAGGATTTTTTAGGGTTTTTAGGGTTTTCTAGGGTTTTTAGGGTTTCTAGGATTTTCTAGGATTTTCTCGGGTTTTTAGGGTATTTTAGAGTTTTTAGGATTTTTTTGAGTTTTCTAGGTTTTTCTAGGGTTTTTTTAGGGATTTCTAGGATTTTTAGGATCTTTTAGGATTTTTAAGGGTTTTCTAGATTTTTCGGGTTTTTTTAGAGTTTTCTTGGGTTTTCTAGGGTTCTCTAGGGTTTTCTAGGATTTTCTAGGGTTTCTAAAAAATCATAGAAAACCCTAGAAACCCTAGAAAACCCTAAAAACCATAAAAAAACCCTAGAAAACCCTAAAAATCGTAGAAAACGCTAAAAAATCATAGAAAACCCTAGAAAACCCTAAAAACCTAGAAAACCCTCGAAAATCCTAAAAAGCACTAGAAAAAGTAAACCCTAGAAAATTCAAGAAAACCCTAAAAACCATAAAAAAACCCTAAAAAATCCTAGAAAACCCTAGCTAACCCTAGACAACCCAAAAAACCCTAAAACCCCTAAAAAATCCTAGAAAACCCTAAAACCCTAGAAATCCCTAAAAAACCCTAGAAAATCTTAAAAAACTCAAAGAAAATCCTAAAGACCCTAAAATACCCTAAAAATCCTAGAAAACCCTAAAAACCCTAAAAAATCCTAGAAAACCCTAAAAACCCTAAAAATCCTAGAAAACCTCAAAAACCCTAGAAAACCCTAAAAACCCTAAAAAATTCTAGAAAACCTTTAAAACCCTATAAAAACCTATAAAACCTAGAAAACCCTAGAAAACCCTAAAAAACCCTAGAAAAGTCTAAAAAACCTTAGAAAATCCTAAAAACACTAGAAAACCCTAAAAACCCTTGAAAACCCTAAAAAACCCAAAAAAACCTAAAATCCCTAGAAAACCATAGAAAATCCTAAAACCCTAAAAACCTTAGAAAACCCGAGAAAATCCTAAAAATCCTAGAAAATCCTAAAACCCAAAACCCTAAAAACCTAAAAAACCCTAAAAAAGCCTAGAAAACCCAAAAAAACCTTGGAAAACAAAAAAAAACCTAAAAAAACGATAGAAAACCCAAGAAATCCCTAAAAACCCTAGAAAATCATAGAAAATCCTAAAACCCTAGAAAATCCAAGAAAACCCTAAAAAACCCTAGAAAACCCTAGAAAACCCAAGAAAACTCTAAAAAAAACCCGAAAAATCTAGAAAACCCTTAAAAATCCTAAAAGATCCTAAAAACCCTATAAATCCCTAAAAAACCCTAGAAAATCCTAGAAAACTCAAGAAAATCCAAAAAACCCTAAAATACTCTAAAAACCCTAGAAAACCCTAAAAATCCTAGAAAACCCTAGAAACCCTAAAAACCCGAGAAAACCCTAAAAACCCGAAAAAATCCTATAAAACCCTAGAAACCCTAAAAAACACTAGAAAACCTTAGAAAACCCTAAAAACCCTAGAAAACCCTTGAAAATCTTAAAAACCCTAAAAATCCTAGAAAATCCTAGAAAATCCTACAAACCCTAAAAACTCTAGAAAACCCTAAAAACCCTTGAAAACCCTAAAAAACCCAAAAAATCTTAAAAACACTAAACCACCCTAGAAAACCTTAAAAACCAAAGAAATCCGTAAAAACCCTAGAAAACCATAGAAAATCCTAAAACCCGAGAAAACCCTAAAAACCCTTGAAAACCCAAAAAAACCCAAAAAATCCAAAAAACCCTAGAATACCCTAGAAAACCTTAAAAACCAAAGAAATCCCTAAAAACCCTAGAAAACCATAGAAAATCCTAAAACCCAAGAAAACCCTAAAAATCCTAGAAAACCCTAGAAAACCCTAGAAAATCCTAAAAAACCCTAGAAAATCCTAGATAATCCTAGATAACACAAGAAAACCCTAACATACACTAAAAACCCTAGAAAACCCAAAAAAATTCTAGAAAACCCTAGAAACCCTAAAATCCCTAGAAAACCCTAGAAAACCCTAAAAAACCCTAGAAAAACCTAAAAACCCTAAAAACATTAGAAAATTGTAGGAAACCCTAGAAAAATCTAAAACCCTAGTAAACCCTAAAAACCCTAGAAAACCCTAAAAAGCCTAGAAAATCCTAGAAAATTCTAAAAAAACCCTAGAAAACCCTAGATAACCCTAGATAACCCTACAAAACCCTAGAAACCCTAGAAAACCCTAAAAACCATAAAAAAACCCTAGAAAACCCTAAAAACCCTAGAAAACACTAAAAAATCATAGAAAACCCTAGAAAATCCTAAAAACCCTAGAAAACCATAGAAAATCCTAAAAAACACTAGAAAAAGAAAACCCTAGAAAATTCAAGAAAACCCTAAAAACCATAAAAAAACCCTAGAAAACCCTAGAAAATCCTAAAAACCCTAAAAACACTAGAAAACCCTAAAAACCCTTGAAAATCCTAAAAAACCCAAAAAATCCTAAAAACCCTAAAACACTCTAGAAAACCTTAAAAACCAAAGAAATCCCTAAAAACCCTAGAAAACCATAGAAAATCCTAAAACCCGAGAAAACCCTAAAAACCCTTGAAAACCCTAAAAAACCCAAAAAATCCAAAAAAACCTAGAATACCCTAGAAAACCTTAAAAACCAAAGAAATCCCTAAAAATCCAAGAAAACCATAGAAAATCCTAAAACCCGAGAAAACCCTAAAAACCCTAGAAAACCCTAGAAAATCCTAAAAAACCCTAGAAAACCCTAGATAACCCTAGATAACACACGAAAACCCTAACATACCCTAAAAACCATAAAAAACCCTAAAAAATCCTAGAAAACCCTAGATAACCCTAGACAACCCAAAAAATCCTAAAAACCCTAAAAAAATCCTAGAATACCCTAAAACCCTTGAAAACCCTAAAAAACCTAGAAAACCGAAAAAACCCTAAAAAATCCTAGAAAACCCTAAAAAGCTTGAAAACCCTAAAAATCCTAGATAACCCTAAAAACCTTAGAAAACCCTAATAAAACCTAGAAAACCCTAAAAAGGCTAAAAAACCCTAGAAAACCCTAGAAAACCCAAAAAACCATATAAAACCCTAAAAAACCTAGAAAACAAAAAAACCTAAAAATCCTAGAAAACCCTAAAAATCCCTAAAACCCCTAGAAACCATAGAAAATCCTAAAACCCAAGAAAACCCGAAAAATCCTAGAAAACCCTAGAAAATCCTAAAAAACCCTAGAAAACCCTAGATAACCCTAGATAACACAAGAAAACCCCATAAAACCCTAAAAATCCTAGAAAACATTAGAAACCCTAAAAACCCTAGAAAACCCAAGAAAACCCTAAAAACCCTAGAAAACCCTAGAAAAACCTAGAAAATCCTAAAAAATCCTAGAAAACCCTAGATAACCCTAGATAACACAAGAAAACCCTAACATGCCCTAAAAACCCTAGAAAACCCAAAAAAATACTAGAAAACCCTAGAAACCCTAAAAACCCTAAACAACCCTAGAAAACCCTAAAAAACCCTAGAAAAACCTAAAAACCCTAAAAACACTAGAAAACTGTAGAAAACCCTAGAAAATTCTAAAACCCTAGTAAACCCTAAAAACCCTAGAAAACCCTAAAAACCCTAGAAAATCCTAGAAAATTCTAAAAAAAACCCTAGAAAACCCTAGATAACCCTAGAAACCCCTAGAAACCCTAGAAAACCCTAGAAAACCATAAAAAACCCTAGAAAACCCTAAAAACCCTAGAAAACACTAAAAAATCATAGAAAACCCTAGAAAATCCTAAAAACCCTAGAAAACCCTAGAAAATCCTAAAAAACACTAGAAAACCTTTAAAACCCTAGAAAAACCTATAAAACCTAGAAAACCCTAGAAAACCCTAAAAAACCCTAGAAAAGTCTAAAAAACCTTAGAAAATCCTAAAAACCCTAGAAACCCTAAAAATCCATGAAAACCCTAAAAAACCCAAAAAATCCTAAAAACCCTAGAAAACCATAGAAAATCCTAAAACCCTAGAAAACCCTAAAAACCTTAGAAAACCCTAGAAAATCCTAAAAAACCCCAGAAACCCTAGATAACCCTAAAATACCCTAAAAATCCTTCAAAATCCTAAAAACCCTAAAAATCCTAGAGAAGCCTAAAAAACCATAAAAACTCAAAAAAAGCCTAAAAACCCCAAAAAAACCATATAAAACCCAAAAAAATTCTGGAAAACCAAAAAAAAAAACCTAAAAAAACGATAGAAAACCCAAGAAATCCCTAAAAACCCTAGAAAATCATAGAAAATCCTAAAACCCTAGAAAATCCTAGAAAACCCTAGAAAACCCAAGAAAACTCTAAAAAAACTCAAAAAATCTAGAAAATCCTTAAAAATCCTAAAAGATCCTAAAAACCCTAGAAATCCCTAAAAAACCCTAGAAACCCTAAAAACCCTATTAAATCCTAAAAACCCTAAAAAATCCTATAAAACCCTAGAAACCCTAAAAAACCCTAGAAAACCTTAGAAAACCCTAAAAATCCTAGAAAAACCTAAAAAACCTAGAAAACCCTTAAAACCCTAGAAAATCCTAGAAACCCTAGAAACACTAGAAAACCCTAAAAACCCTTGAAAACCCTAAAAAACCCAAAAAATCCTAAAAACCCTAAAACACGCTAGAAAACCTTAAAAACCAAAGAAATCCCTAAAAACCCTAGAAAACCATAGAAAATCCTAAAACTCGAGAAAACCCTAAAAACCCTAGAAAACCCTAAAAACCCTTGAAAACCCTAAAAAACCCAAAAAATCCAAAAAACCCTAGAATACCCTAGAAAACCTTAAAAACCAAAGAAATCCCTAAAAACCCTAGAAAACCATAGAAAATCCAAAAACCCGAGAAAACGCTAAAAACCCTAGAAAATCCTAGAAAATCCTAAAAATCCTAGAAAACCCTAGATAACCCTAGATAACACAAGAAAACCCTAACATACCCTAAAAACCTAGAAAACCCAAAAAAATTCTAAAAAACCCTAGAAACCCTAAAAACCCTAGAAAACCCTAAAAAACCCTAAAAAACCCTAGAAAAACCTAAAAACCCTAAAAACACTAGAAAACTGTAGAAAACCCTAGAAAATCCTAAATCCTAGTAAACCCTAAAAATCCTAGAAAACCCTAAAAACCCTAGAAAATCCTAGAAAATTCTAAAAAAACCCTAGAAAATCCTAGAAAACCCTAGAAACCCTAGAAAACCCTAAAAAATCCTAGAAAACCCTAAAAATCCTAGAAAACACTAAAAAATGATAGAAAACCCTAGAAACCCTAGAAAACCCTAAAACCCCTAGAAAACCCTAGAAAATCCTAAAAAACACTAGAAAAAAACCCTAGAAATTTCAAGAAAACCCTAAAAACCATAAAAAATCCCTAAAAAATCTTAGAAAACCCTAGATAACCCTAGACAACCCAAAAAACCCTAAAAACCCCAAAAAATCTTAGAAAACCCTAGAAAACCGAAAAAACCCTAAAAACCCTAAAAAACCCTAGAAAACCCGAAAAAAGCTTGAAAACCCTAAAAATCCTAGATAACCCTAAAAACCTTAGAAAACCCTAATAAACCCTAGAAAACCCTAAAAAATCTAAAAAACCCTAGAAAAACTAAAAAACATATAAAACCCTAAAATATCCTAGAAAACCAAAAAAACCTAAAAAAACCTAGAAAACCCTAGGAAACCCTAGAAAATCCTAGAACACCCTAGAAATCCCTAAATACCCAAGAAATCCCTAAAAACCCTAGAAATCCATAGAAAATCCTAAAACACTAGAGAACCCTAGAAAACGATAAAAACCCTAGAAAACCCTAGAAAATAGAAAAAAAACTATATAAAACCAAAAAAACCCTGGAAAACCAAAAAAAACCTATAAAAACCCTAAAAAACCCAAGAAATTCCTAAAAACCCTAGAAAACCATAGAAAATCCTAAAACCCTAGAAAACTCTAGAAAATCCTAGAAAACCCTAAAAAACCCTAGAAAACCCTAGAAAACCCTAGAAAACTCTGAAAAAACCCAAAAAATCTAGAAAACCCTTAGAAATCCTAGAAGATCCTAAAAACCCTAGAAATCCCTAAAAAACCCTAGAAAATCCTAAAAACTCAAAGAAAATCCTAAAGACCTTAAAATACCCTAAAAACTCTAGAAAACCCTAAAAACCCTAAAAAATCCTAGAAAATCCTAGAAACCCTAAAAAACCCTAGAAAACCCTAGAAAACCTTTGAAAACTCTAAAAACCCTAGAAAACCCTAAAAAACTCTAGAAAACCCTTAAAACCCTAGAAAAACCTATAAAACCCTAGAAAACCCTTGAAAATCTTAAAAACCCTAAAAACCCTAGAAAATCCTAAAAACCCTAAAAACACTAGAAAACCCTAAAAACCCTTGAAAACCCTAAAAAACCTAAAAAATCCTAAAAATCCTAAAACACCCTAGAAAACCTTAAAAACCAAAGAAATCCCTAAAAACCCTAGAAAACCATAGAAAATCCTAAAACCCGAGAAAACCCTAAAAACCCTAGAAAACCTTAAAAACCCTTGAAAACCCTAAAAAAACCCAAAAAATCCAAAAAACCCTAGAATATCCTAGAAAACCTTAAAAACCAAAGAAATCCCTAAAAACCCTAGAAAACCATAGAAAATCCTAAAACTCGAGAAAACCCTAAAAACCCTAGAAAACCCTAGAAAATCCTAAAAAACCCTAGAAAACCCTAGATAACCCTAGATAACACACGAAAACCCTAACATACCCTAAAAACCCTAGATAACCCAAAAAAATCCTAGAAAACCCTAGAAACCCTAGAAGATCCTAGAAAACCCTAAAAAACCCTAGAAAAACCTAAAAACCCTGAAAACACTAGAAAACTGTAGAAAACCCATAAAATCCTAAAACCCTAGAAAATCCTAAAAATCCTAGAAAACCCTAAAAACCCTAGAAAATCCTAGAAAATTCTAAAAAAACCCTAGAAAACCCTAGATAACCCTAGATAACCCTAGAAAACCCTAGAAACCCTAGAAAACCCTAAAAACCATAAAAAAGCCTAGAAAACCCTAAAAATCCTAGAAAACCCTAAAAACCCTAGAAAACCCTAAAAACCCGAGAAAACCCTAGAAAATCCTAAAAAACACTAGAAAAAGAAAACCCTAGAAAATTCAAGAGAACCCTAAAAACCATAAAAATTCGTAAAAAATCCTAGAAAACCCTAGATAACCCTAGACAACCCAAAAAACCCTAAAAACCCTAAAAAATCCTAGAAAACCCTAAAACCCTTGAAAACCCTAAAGACCCTAGAAAACCGAAAAAATCCTAAAACCCTAAAAAACCCTAGAAAACCCTATAAAAGCTTGAAAACCCTAAAAAACCTAGATAACTTTAAAAACCTTAGAAAACCCTAATAAACCCTAGAAAACCCTAAAAAAACCTAAAAAGCCTAGAAAAACTAAAAAAACATATACAACCCTAAAAAATCCTAGAAAACCAAAAAAACCTAAAAATACCTAGAAAACCCTAGGAAAACCTAGAAAACCCTAGAACACCCTAGAAAACCCTAAATACCCAAGAAATCTCTAAAAACCCTAGAAATCCATAAAAAATCCTAAAACACTAGAGAACCCTAGAAAACGATAAAAACCCTAGAAAATCCTAGAAAACCCTAGAAAACACAAAAAAAAACTATATAAAACCCAAAAAAACCCTGAACAAACCAAAAAAACCTTAAAAAACCCTAAAAAACCCAAGGAATCCCTAAAAACCCTAGAAAACCATAGAAAATCCTAAAACCCTAGAAAACTCCAAAAAATCCTAGAAAACCCTAAAAAACCCTAGAAAATCCTAGAAAACCCTAGAAAACTCTGAAAAAAGCCGAAAAATCTAGAAAACCCCTAGAAATCCCTAAAAAACCCTAGGAAATCCTAGAAAACTCAAAGAAAATCCGAAAGACCCTAAAATACCCTAAAAACTCTAGAAAACCCTAAAAAACCTAAAAAATCCTAGAAAATCCTAGAAACCCTAAAAAACCCTAGAAAACCCTAGAAAACCTTAGAAAACTCTAAAAACCCTAGAAAACCCTAAAAAACTCTAGAAAACCCTTAAAACCCTAGAAAAACCTATAAAACCCTAGAAAACCCTTGAAAATCTTAAAAACCCTAAAAACCCTAGAAAATCCTAGAAAATCCTAAAAACCCTAAAAACACTAGAAAATCCTAAAAACCCTTGAAAACCCTAAAAAACCCAAAAAATCCTAAAAACCCTAAAACACCCTAGAAAACCTTAAAAACCAAAGAAATCCCTAAAAACCCTAGAAAACCATAGAAAATCCTAAAACCCGAGAAAACCCTGAAAACCCTTGAAAACCCTAAAAAACCCAAAAAATCCAAAAAACCCTAGAATACCCTAGAAAACCTTAAAAACCAAAGAAATCCCTAAAAACCCTAGAAAACCATAGAAAATCCTAAAACCCGAGAAAACCCAAAAAACCCTAGAAAACCCTAGAAAATCCTAAAAAACCCTAGAAAACCCTAGATAACCCTAGATAACACACGAAAACCCTAACATACCCTAAAAACCCTAGATAACCCAAAAAAATCCTAGAAAACCCTAGAAACCCTAGAAAACCCTAAAAAACCCTAGAAAACCCTAGAAAACCCTAGAAAACTCTGAAAAAACCCGAAAAATCTAGAAAACCCTTAGAAATGCTAGAAGATCCTAAAAATCCTAGAAATCCCTAAAAAACCATAGAAAATCCTAGAAAACTCAAAGAAAATCCAAAAGACCATAAAATAACCTAAAAACCCTAGAAAAATCTAAAAAGCCTAAAAAATCCTAGAAAACCCTAGAAAACCTAAAAAACCCTTGAAAACCCTAGAAAACCTTAGAAAACACTAAAAACCCTAGAAAACCCTAAAAAACTCTAGAAAACCCTTAAAACCCTAGAAAAACCTATAAAACCCTAGAAAACCCTTGAAAATCTCAAAAACCCTAAAAACCCTAGAAAACCCTAGAAAATCCTAAAAACCCTAAAAACACTAGAAAACCCTAAAAACCCTTGAAAACCCTAAAAAACCCAAAAAATCCAAAAAAAACCCTAGAATACCCTAGAAAACCTTAAAAACCAAAGAAATCCCTAAAAACCCTAGAAAACCATAGAAAATCCTAAAACCCGAGAAAACCCTAAAAACCCTAGAAAACCTTAGAAAATCTTAAAAAACCCTAGAAAACCCTAGATAACCCTAGATAACACACGAAAACCCTAACATACCCTAAAAATCCTAGATAACCCAAAAAAATCCTAGAAAACCCTATAAAACCTAGAAAACCCTAAAAAACCCTAGAAAAACCTAAAAACCTGAAAACACTAGAAAATTGTAGAAAACCCATAAAATCCTAAAACCCTAGAAAACCCTAAAAATTCAAGAAAACCCTAAAAACCCTAGAAAATCCTAGAAAAAATTCTAAAAAAACCCTACAAAACCCTAGATAACCCTAGAGAACCCTAGAAACCCTAGAAAACCCTAAAAACCATAAAAAACCCTAGAAAACACTAAAAAATCATAGAAAACCCTAGAAAACCCTAAAAACCCTAGAAAACCCTAGAAAATCCTAAAAAACACTAGAAAAAGAAAACCCTAGAAAATTCAAGAAAACCCTAAAAACCATAAAAAAAATCCTAAAAAATCCTAGAAAACCCTAGATAATCCTAGACAACCCAAAGAACCCTAAAAACCCAAAAAAATCCTAGAAAACCCTAAAACCCTTGAAAACCCTAAAGACCCTAGAAAACCGAAAAAACCCTAAAAACCCTAAAAAACCCTAGAAAACCCTAAAAAAGCTTGAAAACCCTAAAAATCCTAGATAACCCTAAAAACCTTAGAAAACCCTAATAAACCCTAGAAAACCCTAAAAAAACCTAAAAAACCCTAGAAAAACTAAAAAAACATATAAAACTTTAAAAAATCCTAGAAAACCAAAAAAACCTAAAAAAACCTAGAAAACCCTAGGAAACCCTAGAAAACCCTAGAACACCCTAGAAAACCCTAAATACCCAAGAAATCCCTAAAAACCCTAGAAATCCATAGAAAATCCTAAAACACTCGAGAACCCTAGAAAACGATAAAAACCCTAGAAAACTCTAGAAAACACAAAAAAAAATTATATAAAACCCAAAAAAACCCTGAAAAACCAAAAAAACTAAAAAAAACCCTAAAAAGCCCAAGGAATCCCTAAAAACCCTAGCAAACCATAGAAAATCTTAAAACCTTAGAAAACTCTAGAAAATCCTAGAAAACCCTAAAAAAACCCTAGAACACAAGAAAACTCTGAAAAAACCCAAAAAATCTAGAAAACCGTTAGAAATCCTAGAAGATCCTAAAAACCATAGAAATCCCTAAAAAACCCTAGAAAATCCTAGAAAACTCAAAGAAAATCCTAAAGACCCTAAAATACCCTAAAAACCCTAGAAAACACTAAAAACCCTAAAAAATCCTAGAAAACCCTAGAAAACCTAAAAAACCCTAGAAAATCCTAGAAACCTTAGAAAACCCTAAAAACCCTAGAAAACCCTAAAAACTCTAGAAAACCCTTAAAACCCTAGAAAAACCTATAAAACCCTAGAAAACCCTTGAAAATCTTAAAAACCCTAAAACCCTAGAAAACCCTAGAAAATCCTAAAAACCCTAAAACACTAGAAAACCCTAAAAACCCTTGAAAACCCTAAAAAACCCAAAAAACCCTAAAACCCTAAAAAACCCTAGAATACCCTAGAAAACCTTAAAAACCAAAGAAATCCCTAAAAACCCTAGAAAACCATAGAAAATCCTAAAACCCGAGAAAACCCTAAAAACCCTAGAAAACCCTAAAAACCCTTGAAAACCCTAAAAAACCCAAAAAATCCAAAAAACCCTAGAATACCCTAGAAAACCTTAAAAACCAAAGAAATCCCCAAAAACCCTAGAAAACCATAGAAAATCCTAAAACCCGAGAAAACCCTAAAAACCCTAGAAAATCCTAAAAACCCTTGAAAACCTTAAAAAACCCAAAAAATCCAAAAAACCCTAGAATACCCTAGAAAACCTTAAAAACCAAAGAAATCCCTAAAAACCCTAGAAAAACATAGAAAATCCTAAAACCCGAGAAAACCCTAAAAACCCTAGAAAACCCTAGAAAATCCTAAAAAACCCTAGAAAACCCTAGATAACCCTAGATAACACACGAAAACCCTAACATACCCTAAAAACCCTAGATAACCCAAAAAAATCCTAGAAAACCCTAGAAACCCTAGAAAATCCTAGAAAACCCTAAAGAACCCTAGAAAAACCTAAAAACCCTAAAAACACTAGAAAACTGTAGAAAACCCATAAAATCCTAAAACCCTAGAAAACCCTAAAAAACCTAAAAAACCCTAAAAACCCTAGAAAATCCTAGATAATTCTAAAAAACCCTAAAAAACCCTAGATAACCCTAGATAACCCTAGAAAACCCTAGAAAACCCTAAAAACCATAAAAAACCTAGAAAACCCTAAAAACCCTAGAGAACCCTAAAAACCCTAGAAAATCCTAAAAAACCTAGAAAACCCTAGAAAAAAAAACCCTAGAAAATTCAAGAAAACCCTAAAAACCATAAAAAAAACCTTAAAAATCCAAGAAAACCCTAGATAACCCTAGACAACCCAAAAAACCCTAAAAACCCTAAAAAATCCTAGAAAACCCTAAAACCCTTGAAAACCCTAAAGACCCTAGAAAACCGAAAAAACCCTTAAAACCTAAAAAACCCTAGAAAACCCTAAAAAAGCTTGAAAACCCTAAAAATCCTAGATAACCCTAAAAAACTTAGAAAACCCTAATAATCCCTAGAAAACCCTAAAAAAACCTAAAAAACCTTAGAAAAACTAAAAAAAAACATATAAAACCCTAACAAATCCTAGAAAACCAAAAAAACCTAAAAAAACTAGAAAACCCTAGGAAACTCTAGAAAACCCTAGAAATCCATAGAAAATCCTAAAACACTAGAGAACCCTAGAAAACCCTAGAAAACACAAAAAAAACTATATAAAACCCAAAAAAACCCTGAAAAACAAAAAAAACCTAAAAAAACCCCTAAAAAACCCAAGGAATCCCTAAAAACCCTAGAAAACCATAGAAAATCTTAAAACCCTAGAAAATCCTAGAAAACCCTAGAAAACTCTGAAAAAACCCGAAAAATCTAGAAAACCCTTAGAAATCCTAGAAGATCCTAAAAACCTTAGAAATCCCTAAAAAACCCTAGAAAATCCTAGAAACTCAAAGAAAATCCTAAAGACCCTAAAATACCCTAAAAACCCTAGAAAACCCTAAAAACCCTAAAAAATCCTAGAAAACCCTAGAAAACCTAAAAAACCCTAGAAAACCCTAAAAACCCCAGAAAACCCTAAAAAATCTAGAAAACCCTTAAAACCCTAGAAAAACCTATAAAACCCTAGAAAACCCTTGAAAATCTTAAAACCCTAAAAACCCTAGAAAACCCTAGAAAATCCTAAAAACCCTAAAAACACTAGAAAACCCTAAAAACCCTTGAAAATCCTAAAAAACCCAAAAATTACTAAAAACCCTAAAACACCCTAGAAAACCTTAAAAACCAAAGAAATCCCTAAAAACCCTAGAAAACCATAGAAGATCCTAAAACCCGAGAAAACCCTAAAAACCCTTGAAAACCCTAAAAAACCCAAAAAATCCAAAAAACCCTAGAATACCCTAGAAAACCTTAAAAACCAAAGAAATCCCTAAAAACCCTAGAAAACCATAGAAAATCCTAAAACCCGAGAAAAACCTAAAAACCCTAGAAAACCCTAGAAAATCCTAGAAAACCCTAGAAAATCCTAAATAACCCTAGAAAACCCTAGATAACCCTAGATAACACACGAAAACCCTAACATACCCTAAAAATCCTAGATAACCCAAAAAAATCCTAGAAAACCCTAGAAAACCCTAAAAAACCCTAGAAAACCTAAAAACCCTAAAAACACTAGAAAACGGTAGAAAACCCAAGAAAATCCTAAAACCCTAGAAAATCCTAAAAACCCTAGAAAATCCTACAAAATTCTAAAAAAGCCCTAGAAAACCCTAGATAACCCTAGAAAACCCTAGAAACCCTAGAAAACCCTAAAACCCATAAAAAACCCTAGAAAACCCTAAAACCCTAGAAAACACTAAAAAATCATAGAAAACCCTAGAAAACCCAAAAACCCTAGAAAACCCTAAAAACCCTAGAAAACCCTAGAAAATCCTAAAAAACACTAGAAAAAGAAAACCCTTGAAAATTCAAGAAAACCCTAAAATATCCTAGCAAACCCTAGATAACCCTAGACAACCCAAAAAACCCTAAAAACTCTAAAAAATCCTAGAAAACCCTAAAACCCTTGAAAATCTTAAAGACCCTAGGAATCCCTAAAAAACCCTAGAAAATTCTAGAAAACTCAAAAAAAATCCTAAAGACCCTAAAATACCCTAAAAACCCTAGAAAACCCTAAAAACCCTAAAAAATCTTAAAAAACCCTAAAAACCCTAGAAAACCCCAAAAATCCTAGAAAACCCTAAAAAACACTAAAAAACCTAGAAAACCCTTAAAACCCTAGAAAAACCTATAAAACTTAGAAAACCCTAAAAAATCCTAGAAAAGTCTAAAAAACCTTAGAAAATCCTAAAAACCCTAAAAACACTAGAAAACCTTAAAAACCCTTGAAAACCCTAAAAAACCCAAAAAATCTTAAAAATCCTAGAACACCCTAGAAAACCTTAAAAACCCAAGAAATCCCTAAAAACCCTAGAAAACCATAGAAAATCCTAAAACCCTAGAAAATCCTAAAAACCTTAGAAAACCGTATAAAATCCTAAAAAACCCTAGAAAACCCTAGATAACCCTAGATAACCCTAAAATACCCTAAAAATCCTAGAAAACCCTAAAAACCCTTGAAAAGCGTAAAAAACCCTAAAAAACCCCCTAGAAAATCCTAGAAACTCTAGAAACCCTAGAAAATCCTAAAACCCTAAAAAACCCTAGAAAACCCTAGAAAACCCTAAAAAACCCTAGAAAACCCTAAAAAATCCTGGAAAAACCTAGAAACCCTAAAAACCGTAGAAAACCCAAGAAAACACTAAAAACCCTAAAAACCCAAGAAAACCCCAAAAACCCTAGAAAACCCTAAAAAACCCTAAAAACCCTAGAAAACCTTTAAAACCCTAGAAAAACCTATAAAACCTAGAAAACCCTAGAAAACCCTAAAAACCCTAGAAAAGTCTAAAAAACCTTAGAAAATGCTAAAACCCTAGAAAATCCTAGAAAACCCTAGAAAACCATAAAAAACCCTAAAAACCTTAAAAACCCTAAAAAAGCCTAGAAAATCCAAAAAAACCATATAAAATCCAAAAAAAATCCTGGAAAACCAAAAAAAAACCTAAAAAACGATAGAAAACCCAAGAAATCCCTAAAAACCCTAGAAAATGATAGAAAATCCTAAAACCCTAGAAAACCCTAGAAAATCCTAGAAAACCCTAAAAAAGCCTAGAAAACCCAAGAAAACTCTAAAAAAACCCGAAAGATCTAGAAAACCCTAAAAAATCCTAAAAGATCCTAAAAACCCTAGAAATCCCTAAAAAACCCTAGAAAATCCTAGAAAACTCAAAAAAATCCTAAAAACCCTAAAATACCCTAAAAATGATAGAAAACCCTAAAAATCCTTGAAAACCCTAGAAACCCTAAAAACCCTAGAAAACCCTAAAAACCCTAAAAAATCCTATAAAATCCTAGAAACCCTAAAAAACCCTAGAAAACCCTAGAAAACCTTAGAAAACACTAAAAACCCTAGAAAACCCTAAAAACCGTAGAAAACCCTTAAAACCCAGAAAATCCTAAAACCCAAGAAAACCCTAAAAACCCTAGAAAACCCTAGAAAATCCTAAAAAAAAACCCTAGAAAACCCTAGAAACCCTAGAAAATCTGAAAAACCATAAAAAACCCTAGAAAACCATAATAACCCTAGAAAAATCTAAAAAATCCTAGAAAACCCTAAAAACTCTAGAAAACCCTAAAAACCTAGAAAATCCTAGAAAATCCTAAAAAAACCCTAGAAAAAGAAAACCCTAGAAAATTCAAGAAAATCCTAAAAACCATAAAAAAAACCCTAAAAAATCCTAGAAAACCCTAGATAACCCTAGAAAACCTTAGAAAACCCTAAAAAATCCTAGAAAACCATAGAAATCCTAAAAACACTAGAAAACCCTAGAAAATCCTAAAAAACCCTATAAAATCCTAGATAACCCTAAAATACCCTAAAAACCCTAAAAAATCCTAGAAAATTCTAAAAAATTCTAGAAAACCCTAGAAAATTCTAAAAAAACCCTAAAAATTCCTAAAAAACGTAGAAAACCATAGAAAATTCTAAAACCCTAGAAAACCCTAAAAACCCTAGAAAACCCTAGAAAATCCTAAAAAACCCTAGAAAAACCTAGATAACCCTAGATAACACAAGAAAACGCTAAAATACCCTAAAAACCCTAGAAAACCCTAAGAAATCCTAAAAACCCTAGAAAACCTTAGAAAATCCTAGATAACCGTAAAATACCCTAAAAACCCTAGAAAACCCTAAAAACCCTTGAAAAGTCTAAAAAACCCTAAAAAATCCTAGAAAATCCTAGAGAACCCTAGAAACCCTAGAAAATCCTAAAACCCTAAAAAATCCTAGAAAACCCTAGAAACCCTAAAAACCCTAGAAAACATAAGAAAACCCTAAAAACACTAGAAAACCCTAGAAAACCCTAAAAAACCCTAGAAAAACCTAAAAACCCTAAAACACTAGAAAACTGTAAAAAACCCTAGAAAACCCTAGAAAACCTTAAAAACCCTAGAAAATCCTAGAAAACCCTAGAAACCCTAGAATACCCTAAAAACCCGAAATAAACCCTAGAAAACCCTAAAAACCCTAGAAAACCCTAATAATCCTGGAAAACCCTAGAAAATTCTAAAAAACCCAAGAAAACCCTAAAAACCCTAAAAAATCCTAGAAAACCCGGGTTTTCAATGGTTTTTAGGATTTTTAGGATTTTCTAGGGTTTTTAGGATTTTTTAGAATTTTCTAGGGTTCTTAAGGTTTTTAAGGGTTTTTTAGGCTTTTAAGATTTTTAGAAAATGTTAAAGAATCTTAGAAATCATAGAAAACTCTAAAATATCTTAAAAATCTCAGAAAATCCTAAAAACTCCTGAAAACCATAGAAAACCCACTAAAAACCCTAAAAACATTAGAAAAATAAAAAAAACCATAGAAAACACTAGAAATCCTAAAAAATCCTAGAAAGTCCTAAAAAACTCTAAAAACCTAAAAAACCCTAATATTCCTAAAAATCCTAGAAAACCCTAAAAATCCTAGATAACCCTAAAAACCTTAGAAAACCCTAATAAACCCTAGAAAACCCTAAAAAACCCTAGAGAATCCAAAAAACCATATAAAACCCTAAAAAATCCTAGAAAACTAAAAAAACCTAAAAAACCCTAGAAAACCCAAAAACCCTAAAAATCCTAGAACACCCTAGAAAATCCTAAATACCCAAGAAATCCCTAAAAACCCTAGAAATCCATAGAAAATCCTAAAACACTAAGAAACCCTAGAAAACGATAAAAACCCTAGAAAACCCTAAAAAACCCTAGAAAACTCTAGAAAATCCTAAAAAACCCTAGAAAAACCTAGATAACTCTAGATAACACAAGAAAACCCTAAAATACCCTAAAAACCCTAGAAAATCCTAAAAAATCCTAGAAAACCCTAGAAATCCTAATAACCCTAGAAAACCTTAGAAAAATCCTAAAAAACCCTAGAAAATCCTAGATAACCCTAAAATACCCTAAAAACCCTAGAAAACCCTAAAAAACCATGAAAAGTCTAAAAAACCCTAAAAAATCCTAGAAAATTCTAGAAAACCCTAGAAACCCTAGAAAATCCTAAAACCCTAAAAAATCCTAGAAAACCCTAGAAACCCTAAAAACCCTAGAAAATCCTAAAAAACCATAGAAAAACCCTAGAAAATCCTAAAAAACCCTAGAAACCCTAGAAAACCCTAAAAACTCTAGAAAACCCTAAAACCCTAGAAAACTCTAGAAAATTCTAAAAAACTCAAGAAAACCCTAAAATCCCTAAAAACCCTAAAAACTCTTGAAAACCCTAAAAATCCTAGAAAACTCTAAAAAACCCTAAAAATCCTAGATAACCCTAAAAACCTTAGAAAACCCTAATAAACCCTAGAAAACCCTAAAAACCCTAGAAAACCCAAAAAACCACATAAAATCCTAAAAAATCCTAGAAAACCCTAAAAACCCTAAAAACCCTAAAAACCAAAAAAAACCCTAGAAAACCCAAAAATACCATATAAAACCCAAAAAACCCTGGAAAACAAAAAAATACTATAAAACGATAGAAAACCCAAGAAATCCCTAAAAACCCTAGAAAATCATAGAAAACCCTAGGAAACCCTAAAAAACCCTAGAAATCCCTAGAAAATCCAAGAAAACTCTAAAAAAACCCGAAAAACCTAGAAAACTCTTAAAAATCCAAAAAGATCCTAAAAACCCTAGAAATCCCTAAAAAAACCCTAGAAAATCATAGAACTCAAAAAAATCCTAAAAATCCTAAAATACCCTAAAAACCCTAGAAAACCCTAAAAATCCTAGAAAATCCTAGAAACCCTAAAAACCCTAGAAAACCCTAAAAACCCTAAAAATCCTATAAAACCCTAGAAACCCTAAAAAACCCTAGAAAATCCTAGAAAACCTTAGAAAACACTAAAAACCCTAGAAAATCCTAAAAAACCCTAGAAAACCCTTAAAACCCTAGAAAATCCTAAAACCCAAGAAAACCCTACAAAACCTAGAAAACCCTAAAAACCCTAGAAAAACCTAGAAAATCCTAAAAAACCCTAGAAAACCCTAGAAACCCTAGAAAATCCTAAAAACCATAAAAAAATCCTAGAAAACCCAAAAAACCCTAGAAAAATCTAAAAAATCCTAGAAAACCCTAAAAACCCTAGAAAATCCTAAAACCCAAGAAAACCCTAAAAACCCTAGAAAACCCTAAAAACCCTAGAAAATCCTAGAAAATTCTAAAAAAACCCTAGAAAATCCTAGAAAACCCGAAAAACCCTAGAAAACACAAAAAAATCATAGAAAACCCTAGAAAACCCTAAAAACCCTGGAAAACCCTAGAAAATCTTAAAAAACACTAAAAAAAGAAATCCCTAGAAAATTCAAGAAAACCCTAACAACCATAAAAAATGCTAAAAAATCCTAGTTAAGTAGCCTTTCCATTCGCAATAGTAGCAGAAAGATTCAAGCCGGTCGAAAACAACTATAAATCAGCGTTAACATCCATTTCTCTTTTTCTGGCCGGCTAGTAGTTCCACTATATGATGCTTATCGGATAGATTGATTGGCAAAGAAAGAGTACAGAGGTGAACCCCGAACTTCTTTACTTCATAACATCATAACAGAAGGTAAGATATATTTCTTTTTTTATAAGGAACAAAACTCATTCGTGTACTGATTCCGATTTCCCTCCCACTTTTATAGCCTTTGAAATGGAAAGCAGTAAAGAAGAAAGTCAACCTCTAAGTCATCTACTGCCCTAACTAAACCACCAAGAGCGGATAAGGCTAAATAAAGGGTGGATACTCTGCACCCACTCCTGGGCAAAAGCACCCTAGACAACCCAAAAAACCCTAAAAATCCTAAAAAATCCTAGAAAACCCTAAAACCCTTGAAAACCCTAAAAATCCTA
This sequence comes from Arachis duranensis, assembly GCF_000817695.3. Classification (NCBI taxonomy): domain Eukaryota; kingdom Viridiplantae; phylum Streptophyta; class Magnoliopsida; order Fabales; family Fabaceae; genus Arachis; species Arachis duranensis. The sequence continues at coordinate 208,862 of NW_026264986.1, read as the reverse complement.
GAAAACCGAAAAAACCCTAAAAAACTCTAGAAAACCCTAAAAAAGCTTGAAAACCCTAAAAATCCTAGATAACCCTAAAAACCTTAGAAAACTCTAATAAACCCTAGAAAATCCTAAAAAAACCTAAAAAACCCTAGAAAACCTAAAAAAACATATAAAACCCTAAAAAATCCTAGAAAACCAAAAAAAACCTAAAAAAACCTAGAAAACCCTAGAACACCCTAGAAAACCCTAAATACCCAAGAAATCCCTAAAAACCCTAGAAATCCATAGAAAATCCTAAAACACTAGAGAACCCTAGAAAACGATAAAAACCTTAGAAAACCCTAGAAAACCCTAGAAACCCTAGAAACCCTAGAAAACCCTAAAACCATAAAAACCCTAAAAAACCCTAAAAAATCCTAGAAAACCCTAAAAACCCTAGGAAACCCTAGAAAACCCTAAAAACCCTAGAAACCCCTAGAAAATCCAAGAAAACCCTAGAAAATCCTAAAAAACCCAAGAAAACCCTAAAAACCCTAGAAAACCCTAAAAACCCTAAAAAAATCCTAGAAAACACTAAAAATCCTAAAGATCCTAGAAAACCGTAAAAACCTTAGAAAACCCTAATAAACCCTAGAAAACGCTAAGAAACCCTAGAAAACCCTAGAAAACAAAAAAAACCATATAAATCCCTAAAAAACCCTAGAAAACAAAAAAAAACCTAAACACCCTAGAAAACCCTAAAAATCCCTAAAAATCTTAGAAAACCATAGAAAATCCTAAAAGTCGAGAAAACCCTAAAAACCCTAGAAAACCCTAGAAAATCCTAAAAATCCTAGAAAATCCTAAATAACCCTAGATAACACAAGAAAACCCTAACATACCCTAAAAATCCTAGAAAATCCTAGAATCCCAAAAAACCCAAGAAAACCCAAGAAAACACTAAAACCCTAGAAAACCTTAGAAAACCCTAACAAACCCTAAAAAAACCTAAAAATCCTAAAAACACTAGAAAACTGTAGAAAACTCTAGAAAATCCTAAAACACAAGAAAACACTAAAAACCCTAGAAAACCCTAAAAACCCTAGAAAATCCTAAAAAAAACCTAGAAAACCCTAGATAACAATATATAACCCTAGAAACCCCTAGAAACCCTAAAAAAAATCCTAAAAACCATAAAAAACCGTAGAGAACTCTAAAAATCCTAGAAAACCCTAAAAAATCCTAGAAAACCCTAAAAAAGCTTGAAAACCCTAAAAATCCTAGATAACCCTAAAAACCTTAGAAAACCCTAATAAACCCTAGAAAATCCTAGAATACCCTAAAAACCCTATAAAGCCCTAGAAAATCCTAGAATACCCTAAAGATCCTAGAAAACCAAAAAAAACCTAAAAAACCCTAGAAAACCCTAGAAAACCCAAAAACCCTAAAAATCCTAGAACACCCTAGAAAACCCTAAATACCCAAGAAATCCCTAAAAACCCTAGAAATCCATAGAAAATTCTAAAACACTAGGAAACCCTAGAAAACGATAAAAACCCTAGAAAACCCTAAAAAACCCTAGAAAAGCCTAGAAAACCCAAAAAAGCCATATAAATCCCAAAAAAATCCTGGAAAACCAAAAAAAACCTAAAAAAACGATATTAAACCCAAGAAATCCCTAAAATCCCTTAGAATCATAGAAAATCCTAAAACCGTAGAAAACCCTAGAAAATCCTAGAAAACCCTAAAAAACCCTAGAAAACCGTAGAAAACCCAAGAAAACTCTAATAAAACTCGAAAAATCTAGAAAACCCTTAAAAATCCTAAAAGATCCTAAAAACCCTAGAAATCCTTAAAATACCCTAGAAAATCCTAGAAAACTCAAAAAAATCCTAAAAACCCTAAATACCCTAAAAACCCTAGAAAACCCTAAAAATCCTAGAAAACCCTAGAAACCCTAAAACCCTAGAAAATCCTAAAAAACCCAAAAAATCCTAAAAACCCTAAAAAACCCTAAAAAAGCCTAGAAAACCGAAAAAAACCATAAAAAACCCTAAAAAAGCCTAGAAAACCGAAAAAAAACCATATAAACCCAAAATAATCCTAGAAAACCAAAAAAAACCTAAAAAACGATAGAAAACCCAAGAATTCCCTAAAAACCCTAGAAAATCATAGAAAATCCTAAAACCCTAGAAAACCCTAGAAAATCCTAGAAAACCCTAAAAAACCCTAGAAATCCCTAGAAAACCCAAGAAAACTCTAAAAAAACCCGAAAAATCTAGAAAACCCTTAAAAATCCTAAAAGATCCTAAAAACCCTAGAAATTCCTAAAAAACCCTAGAAAATCCTAGAAAACTAAAAAAAATCCTAAAAACCCTAAAATACCCTAAAAACCCTAGAAAACCCTAAAAATCCTAGAAAACCCTAGAAACCTTAAAAACCCTAGAAAACCCTAAAAATCCTAAAAAATCTTATAAAACCCTAGAAATCCTAAAAAATCCTAGAAAACCCTAGAAAACCTTAGAAAATTCTAAAAGCCCTAGAAAACCCTAAAAAACTCTAGAAAACCCTTAAAACCCTAGAAAAACCTATAAAACCCTAGAAAATCCTAGAAAATCTTAAAACCTCTAAAATCTCTAGAAAACCCTAGAAAATCCTAAAAATCCTAAAAACACTAGAAAACCCTAAAAACCCTTGAAAACCCTAAAAAACCCAAAAAATCCTAAAAACCCTAAAACACCCTAGAAAACCTTAAAAACCAAAGAAATCTCCAAAAACCCTAGAAAACCATAGAAAATCCTAAAACCCTAGAAAACCCTAAAAACCCTAGAAAACCCTAAAAAAATCCTTGAAAACATTAAAAACCTTAAAAATCCAAAAAAACCGTAAAAACCTTAGAAAACCCTAATAAACCCTAGAAAACGCTAAAAAACCCTAAAAAATCCTAGAAAACAAAAAAAACATATAAAACCCTAAAAAACCCTAGAAAAAAAACCTAAACACCCTAGAAAACCCTAAAAATCCCTAAAAACCCTAGAAAACCTTAGAAAATCCTAAAAAATCCTAGAAAACCCAAAATAACCCTAGATAACACAAGAAAACCCTAACATACCCTAAAAACCCTAGAAAATCCTAGAATCCCTAAAAACCCTAGAAAACCCAAGAAAACACTAAAACCCTAGAAAACCCTAGAAAATCCTAAAAAATCCTAGAAAAACCTAAAACCCCTAAAAACATTAGAAAACTGTAGAAAACCCTAGAAAATCCTAAAACACAAGAAAACCCTAAAAACCCTAAAAACCCTAGAAAATCCTAAAAAAACCCTAGAAAATCCTAGATAGCCCTATATAACCCTAGAAACCCCTAAAAACCCTAGAAAATCCTAAAAACCATAAAAAACCCTAGAGAACTCTAAAAACCCTAGAAAACTCTAAAAAATCCTAGAAAACCCTAAAAAAGCTTGAAAACCCTAAAAATCCTAGATAACCCTAAAAACCTTAAAAACCCTAGAAAATCCTAGAATACCCTAGAAAATCCTAGAAAACCTAAAAACCCTAGAAAACCCTAAAAACCTTAGAAACCCGTAGAAAACCCTAGAAAATTCTAAAAAATCCAAGAAAACCCTAAAAACCCTAGAAAATCCTAAAAACCCTAAAAAATCTTAGAAAACCCAAAAAACCCTTGAAAACCTTAGAAAACCCTAAAAAACCATAGAAAAATCTAAAAAACCTTAGAAAAACCTAAAAACCCTAAAAACACTAGAAAACCCTAAAAACCCTTGAAAACCGTAAAAAACCCGAAAAATCTTAAAAACCCTAGAACACCCTAGAAACCCTTAAAAACCCAAGAAATCCCTAGAAATCCTAGAAAACCATAGAAAATCCTAAAACCCTAGAAAACCCAAAAAACCTTAGAAATCCCAGGAAAATCCTAAAAAACCCTAGAAAATCCTAGATATTTCTAGATAACCCTAAAATACCCTAAAAATCCTACAAAACCCTAAAAACCCTAGAAAAGCCTAAAAAACCCTAAAAAACACTAGAAAACCCTAAAAAACCCTAGAAAACCCTAAAAAACCCTAGAAAACCCTAGAAAATCCTAGAATACCCTAAAAATCCTTGAAAACCCTAAAAACCCTAAAAACCTAGAACACCCTAGAAACCCCTAGAAAATCCAAGAAAATCCTAGAAAATCCTAAAAAAACCCAAGAAAACCCTAAAAACCCTAGAAAACCCTAAAAACCCTAAAAAAATCCTAGAAAACACTAAAAACCCTAAAAATCCTAGAAAACCGTAAAAACCTTAGAAACCCTAATAAACCCTAGAAAACGCTAAAAAATCCTAGAAAACCCTAGAAAACAAAAAAACATATAAAACCCTAAAAAAGCCTAGAAAACAAAAAAACCTAAAAACCATAGAAAACCCTAAAAATCCCTAAAAACCCTAAAAAACCATAGAAAATGCTAAAACCCGAGAAAACCCTAAAAACCCTAGAAAACCCTAGAAACCCTAGAAAACCCTAGAAACCCTAAAAACCCTAGAAAATCCTAAAAATTCTAAAAAATCCTACAAAACCCTAGAAACCCTAGAAAACCCTAAAAAACCCAAAAAATCCTAAAAACACTAAAAAACCCTAAAAAGCCTAGAAAACCGAAAAAAATCATATAAAACCCAAAAAAACCCTGGAAAACAAAAAAAAACCTAAAAAAATGATAGAAAACCCAAGAAATCCCTAAAAACCCTAGAAAATCATAGAAAATCCTAAAACCATAGAAAACCCTAGAAAATCCAAGAAAACCCTAAAAAACCCTAGAAATCCCTAGAAAACCCAAGAAAACTCTAAAAAACCCTTAAAAATCCTAAAAGATCCTAAAAACCCTAGAAATCCCTAAAGAGTCCTAGAAAATCCTAGAAAACTCAAAAAATTCCTAAAAACCCTAAAATATCCTAAAAACCCTAGAAAACCCTAAAAATCCTAGAAAACTCTAGAAACCCTAAAAACCCTAGAAAACCCTAAAAACCCTAGAAAGCCCTAAAAAACTCTAGAAAACCCTTAAAATCCTAGAAAACATATAAAACCCTAGAAAATCCTAAAAACCCTAAAAACACTAGAAAACCCTAAAAACCCTTGAAAACCCTAAAAAATGCAAAAAATCCTAAAAACCCTAAAACACCCTAGAAAACCTTAAAAACCAAAGAAATCCCTAAAAACCCTAGAAAACCATAGAAAATCCTAAAACCCGAGAAAATCCTAAAAACCCTAGAAAACTCTAAAAACCCTGGAAAACCCTAAAAAACCCAGAAAATTCAAAAAACCCTAGAATACCCTAGAAAACCTTAAAAACAAAAGAAATCCCTAAAAACCCTAGAAAAGCATAGAAAATCCTAAAACCCGAGAAAACCCTAGAAAATCCTAAAAAACCCTAGAAAACCTTAGATTACCCTAGATAACACAAGAAAACCCTAACATACCCTAAAAACCCTAGAAAACCCAAAAAATTCTAGAAAACCCTAGAAACCCTTAAAACCCTAGAAAAAACTAAAAAACCCGAGAAAAACCTAAAAACCCTAAAAACACTAGAAAACTGTAGAAAACCCTAGAAAATCCTAAAACCCTAGTAAACCCTAAAAACCCTAGAAAATCCTAGAAAATTCTAAAAAAACCCTAGAAAACCCTAGATAACCCTGAATAACCCTAGAAAACCCTAGAAACCCAAGAAAACCCTAAAAACCATAAAAAAAACCCTAGAAAACCCTAGAAAACACCAAAAAATCATAGAAAACCTTAGAAACCCCTAAAAATCCTAGAAAACCCTAAAAACCCAAGAAAACCCTAGAAAATCCTAAAAAACACAAGAAAAAGAAAACCCTAGAAAATTCAAGAAAACTCTACAAACCATAAAAAAACCCTAAAAAAGCCTAGAAAACCCTAAAAACCCTAAAAACACCTAGAAAATCCAAGAAAACCCTAGAAAATCCTAAAAAACCCAAGAAAACCCTAAAAACCCTAGAAAACCCTAGAAAACTCTAGAAAACCAAAAAAAACCAAATAAAACCCTAAAAACCCTAGAAAATAAAAAAACCTAAAAACCCTAGAAAACCCTAAAAACCCTAGAAAATCCTAAAACCTGAGAAAACTCTAAAAACCCTAGAAAACACTAGAAAATCCAAAAAAATCCTAGAAAACCCTAAATAACCCTAGATAACACAAGAAAACCCTAACATACCCTAAAAACCCTAGAAAACCCAAAAAAATTCTAGAAAACCCTAGAAACCCTAAAAACCCTAGAAAACCCTAGAAAACCCTAAAAACCCAAGAAAAACCTAAAAACCCTAAAAACACTAGAAAACTGTAGAAAATCCTAGAAAATCCTAAAACCCTAGTAAACCCTAAAAACCCTAAACACCCTAGAAAGAAAATCCTAGAAAATTCTAAAAAACCCTAGAAAACCCTAGATAACCCTAAATAACCCTAGAAAACCCTAGAAACCCTAGAAAACCCTAAAAACCATAAAAAACCCTAGAAAACCCTAGAAAACACTAAAAATCATAGAAAACCCTAGAAAACCCTAAAAACCCTAGAAAACCCTAGAAAATCCTAAAAAACACAAGAAAAAGAAAACCCTAGAAAATTCAAGAAAACCCTAAAAACCATAAAAAAAACCCTAAAAAATCCTAGAAAACCCTAAAAACCCTAAAAACCCCTAGAAAATCCAAGAAAACCCTAGAAAATCCTAAAAAACCCAAGAAAACCAAAAAAACCCTAGAAAACCCTAGAAAACCAAAAAAACATATAAAACCCTAAAAATCCTAGAAAATAAAAAAAAACCTAAAAATCCTAGAAAACCCTAAAAATCCCTAAAAACCCTAGAAAACCATAGAAAATCCTAAAACCTGAGAAAACCCTAAAAACCCTAGAAAACCCTAAATAACCCTAGATAACACAAGAAAACCCTAACATACCCTAAAAACTCTAGAAAATCCTAGAATCCCTAAAAACCCTAGAAAACCCAAGAAAACACTAAAACCCTAGAAAACCCTAGAAAAACCTAAAAACCCTAAAAACACTAGAAAACTATAGAAAACCCAAGAAAACCCTAAAAATCCTAGAAAACCCTAAAAACCCTAAAAAATCCTAAAAAACCCTAGAAAACCCTAGATAACCCTATATAACCCTAGAAACCCCTAGAAACCCTAGAAAACCCTAAAAACCATAAAAAACCTAGAGAACTCTAAAAACCCTAGAAAACTCTAAAAAATCCTAGAAAATCCTAAATAAGCGTGAAAACCCTAAAAATCCTAAATAACCCTAAAAACCTTAGAAAAACCTAATAAACCCTAGAAAATCCTAGAATACCCTAAAAACCCTAGAAAACCCTAGAAAATCCTAGAATACCCTAGAAACCCTAGAAAAACCTAAAAAACCTAGAAAACCCTAAAAACCCTAGAAACCCGTAGAAAACCCTAGAAAATTTTAAAAAATCCAAGAAAACCCTAGAAAATCCTAAAAACCCTAAAAAATCCTAGAAAACCCAAAAAACCCTTGAAAACCTTAGAAAACCCTAAAAAACCCTAGAAAAATCTAAAAAACCTTAGAAAAAACTAAAAACCCTAAAAACACTAGAAAACCCTAAAAACTCTTGAAAACCCTAAAAAACCCAAAAAATCTTAAAAACCCTAGAACACCCTAGAAAACCTTAAAAACCCAAGAAATCCCTAAAAATCCTAGAAAACCATAGAAAATCCTAAAACCCTAGAAAACCCAAAAAACCTTAGAAAAACCTAGGAAAATCCTAAAAAACCCTAGAAAACCCTAGATAACTCTAAAATACCCTAAAAATTCTAGAAAACCCTAAAAACCCTAGAAAAGCCTAAAAAACCCTAAAAATGCTAGAAAACCCTAGAAAACCTAGAGAACCCTAAAACCATAAAAAACCCTAGAAAACCCTAAAAAATCCTAGAAAACCCTAAAAAACCCTAGGAAACCCTAGAAAATCCTAGAATACCCTAAAAATCCTAGAAAACCCTAAAAACCCTAAAAACCCTAAAACCCCCTAGAAAATCGAAGAAAACCCTAGAAAATCCTAAAAAACCCAAGAAAACCCTAGAAACCCTAGAAAACCCTAAAAATCCTAAAAAAATCCTAGAAAACACTAAAAACCCTAAAAATCCTAGAAAACCGTGAAAACCTTAGAAAACCCTAATAAACCCTAGAAAACGCTAAAAAACCCTAGAAAACCAAAAAAAACCATATAAAACCCTAAAAAACCCTAGAAAATAAAAAAACCTAAAAACCCTAGAAAACCCTAAAAATCCCTAAAAACCCTAGAAAACCATAGAAAATCCGAAAACCTGAGAAAATCCTAAAAACCCTAGAAAACCCTAGAAAATCCTAAAAAATCCTAGAAAACCCTAAATAACCCTAGATAACACAAGAAAACCCTAACATACCCTAAAAACCCTAGAAAATCCTAGAATCCCTAAAAACCCTAGAAAATCCAAGAAAACACTAAAACCCTAGAAAACCCTAAAAAACCCTAGAAAAACCTAAAAACCCTAAAAACACTAGAAAACTGTAGAAAACCCTAAAAAATCCTAAAACCCAAGAAAACCCTAAAAACCCTAGAAAACCCTAAAAACCCTAGAAAATCCTAAAAAACTCCTAGAAAACCCTAGATAACCCTATATAACCCTAGAAACTCCTAGAAACCCTAGAAAACCCTAAAAACCATAAAAAACCCTAGAGAACTCTAAAAACCCTAGAAAACTCTAAAAAATCCTAGAAAACCCTAAAAAAGCTTGAAAATACTAAAAATCCTAGATAACCCTAAAAACCTTAGAAAACCCTAATAAACCCTAGAAAATCCTAGAATACCCTAAAAACCCTAGAAACCCTAGAAAAACCTAAAAATTCTAAAAACCCTAGAAAACCCTAAAAACCCTAGAAACCCGTAGAAAACCTAGAAAATTCTAAAAAATCTAAGAAAACACTAGAAAATCCTAAAAACCTAAAAATTCCTAGAAAACCCAAAAAACCCTTGAAAACCTTAGAAAATCCTAAAAAACCCTAGAAAAATCTAAAAAACCTTAGAAAAACCTAAAAACCCTAGAAAACCCTAAAAACTCTAGAAAACCCTAAAAATTCCTAAAAACCCTAAAAACCCAAAAAAACCTAAAAACTCTAGAAAACCCTAAAAATCCCTAAAAACCCTAGAAAACCATAGAAAATCCTAAAACCCTAGAAAACCCTAAAAACCCTAGAAAACCCTAGAAAATCCTAAAAAACCCTAGAAAACCCTAGATAACCCTAGATAACACAAGAACCCCTAAAATACCCTAGAAATCCTAGAAAACCCTAAAAAATCCTAAATAACCCTAGAAACCCTAGCAAAACCTAAAACCCTAGAAGAACATAAAAACCCTAAAAACACTAGAAAACTGTAGAAGGTTCCAAGAAAACCCTAAAAACTCTAGAAAATCCTAGAAAATCCTAAAAAAAATCGTAAAAAACCCTAGATAACCCTAAAAAACCCTAGAAATCCTAGAAAACCCTAAAAACCCTATAAAACCCTAAAAACCCTAGAAAATTCTAAAAACCCTTGAAAATCTTAGAAACCCTAAAAACCCTAGAAAACCGTAAATACCCTAGAAAACCCTAGAAAACCCTAAAAATTCTAAAAAAACCCAAGAAAACCCTAAAAGTCCTAAAAAACCCTAAAAAACCCTAGAAAACCCTAGAAAATTCTAAAAAACCCAAGAAAACCCTAAAAACCCTAAAAACCTTAGAAAACCCTAAAAACCCTAGAAAACTCTAAAAACCCTAAAAAATCCTAGAAACCCTAAAAACCCTAGAAAACCCTAAATACCCTAGAAAACCCTAGAAAACGCTAAAAAATTCAAAAAAAACACACGAAAACCCTAAAAATCCTAAAAAACTCTAAAAAATCCTAGAAAACCCTAGAAAATTCTAAAGAACCCGAGAAAACACTAGGTAACCCTAGAAAACCGAAATAATCCTAAAAACCCTAAAAAATCCTAGAAAACCTTAAGAACACTTGAAAACCCTAAAAAACTATAAAAATCCTAGATAACGCTAAAAAACCCTAGAAAACCCTAAAAATACCTAGAAAATCCTAATAAACCCTAGAAAATCCTAAAAACCCTAGAAAACCCAAGAAAACCTAAAAAAAACAATATAAAATCCTAAAAAATCATAGAAAACCAAAAAAAACCCTAAAAAACCTAGAAAACCCTAGAAAACCCAAAAACCCTAGAACACCCTAGAAAACCCTAAATACCCAAGAAAACCCTAGAAAATGATAAAAAAAACCCTAGAAAAGCCTAGAAAATCCAAAAAAATCATATAAAACCCAGAAAAACCCTGAAAAACCAAAAAAACTTAAAAAAAACCCTAGAAAACCCAAGAAATCCCTAAAAACCCTAGAAAACCATAGAAAATCCTAAAACCTTAGAAAAACCTAGGAAATCCTAGAAAACCCTAAAAATCCCTAGAAAACCCTAGAAAACTCTAAAAAACCGGAAAAACCATTTAAACCTAGAAAATCCTTAAAAATTCTAGAAGATCCTAAAAACCCTAGAAAACCCTAAAAAACCCTAAGAAATCCTAGAAAACTCAAAAAAATTCTAAAAATCCTAAAAACCCTAAAAAAACTCTAGAAAACCCAAGAAAATCCAACAAAACCCTAGAGAATTCTAAAAAACCCTAAAATATCCTAGAAAACTCTAGAAAATCTAAGAAAATCCTAAACATTCCTAGAAAATCCTTGAAAATCCTAGAAAATTCCTAGAAAACCTAAGAAAACCCTAAAAAACCCTACAAAACCATTTAAAATCCTAAAAAACTCTAGAAAATTCTAAAAACCCTAAAAAAACCCTAAAATCCCTAGAAAACCCCTAGAAAATCCTAAAAACCCTAAAAAACCCTAAAATACCCAAGAAAACCCTAAAAACTCTAGAAAACCCTAAAAAACCCTAGAAAACCCAAGAAAATACAAGAAAACCCTAGAAAACCCAACAAAACCCCAGAAAACCCCAAGAAAACACTAAAATACCCTAAAAACCCTAGAAAACCCTAAAAACCCTATAAAACCCTAGAAAACGCTATAAAACCCTAAAAACCCTATAAAACCCTAGAAAACCCTAGAAAATCTTAAAAACCCTAAAATCCCTTGAAAACTCTAAAAACACTAGAAAACCCTAAAAACCCTTGAAAACCAAAAAAACCCAAAAAATCCTAAAAATCCTAGAACACCCTAGGAATCCTTAAAAACCCAAGACATCCGTAAAAACCCTAGAAAATCATAGAAAACCCTAGAAAACCCTAGAAAACCCTAAAAAAACCCTAAAAAACCCTAGAAAACTCTAAAAAAACCCGAAAAATCTAGAAAACCCTTAAGAATCCTAGAAGATCCTAAAAAGCCTAGAAATCCCTAAAAAACCTTAGAAAATCCTAGAAAACTCAAAAAAATCCTAAAATCCCTAAAATACCCTAAAACCCTAGAAAACCCTAAAAACCCTAAAAAATCGTAGAAAACCCTAGAAACCCTAAAAACCTAGAAAACCTTAGAAAACCCTAAAAACCCTAGAAAACCCTTGAAAACCCTAAAAACCCTAGAAAACCCTAAAAACCCTAAAAAATCCTAGAAAACCCTAAAAACCCTTCAAACCCTAATAAATCCTAAAAATCCTAGAAAACCCTAAAAACCTTAGAAAATCCTAATAAACCCTAGAAAACGCTAAACAACTCTAGAAAATCCTGGAAAACCCAAAAAAACCCTAGAAAAAAAACCTAAAAACCCTAGAAAACCCTAAAAATCCCTAAAAACCCTAGAAAACCTTAAAAAATCCTAAAACCCTAGAAAACCCTAAAAACCCTAGAAAACCCTAGAAAATTCTAAAAAACCCTACAAAACCCTAGATAACCCTAGATAACACAAGAAAACCCTAAAACTCTAGAAAGCCCTAAAAACCTTAGAAAACCCTAGAAAATCCTAAAAAATTCTAGAAAACCCTAGAAAACCTTAGATAACCCAAGAAAACCCTAGAAAACCCTAGAAAATCATAAAAAAAACCCTAGAGAACCCTAGATAACACAAGAAAACCCTAGAAACCTTAGAAAATCCTAAAAACCCTAGAAAACCCTAAAAACCCTAGAAAATTCTAGAAAATTCTAAAAAACCCAAGAAAACCCTAAAAACCCTAAAATCCTAGAAAACCCTAAAAACCCTTGAAAACCCTAAGAACCCTAGAAAACCGAAAAAACCCTAAAAACCCTAAAAAATCCTAGAAAACTCTAAAAATGCTTGAAAACCCTAAAAAACCATAAAAATCCTAGATACCCTAGAAAACCCTAAAAAATCCTAGAAAACCCTAATAAACCATAGAAAACCCTAAAAAACCCTAGAAAACCCTAGAAAACCTAAAAAATCATATAAAACCCTAAAAAATCCTAGAAAAATAAAAAACCTAAAAAACCTAGAAAACCCTAAAAAACCCAAAAACCCTAAAAACCCTAGAACACCCTAGAAAATCCTAAATATCCAAGAAATCCATAGAAAATCCTAAAACACTAAAAAACCCTAGAAAAGCCAAGAAAACCCAAAAAAAACCATATAAAAAACACAAAAAAACCCTGGAAAACTAAAAAAACCTAAAAAAACCTAGAAAACCCAAGAAATCCCTAAAAACCCTAGAAAACCATAGAAAATCCTAAAACCCTAGAAAATCCTAGAAAACCCTAAAAACCCTAGAAAATCCTAGAAAACTCGAAAAAACCCAAAAAACCTAGAAAACCCTTAAAAATTCTAGAAGATCCTAAAAACCCTAGAAATTTCTAAAAAACCCTAGAAAATCCTAGAAAACTCAAAAAAATCCAAAAAACCCTAAAAACGCTAGAAAACCCAAGAAAATCCAAGAAAACCCTAGAAAATTCTATAAAACCCTAAAAATCCTAGGAAACCCTAAAAAATCCTAGAAAACTCTAGAAAACTCTAGAAAACCCTAAAGAATCCTAGAAAACCCTGGAAATTCCTAAAAAACCATAGAAAACCCTACAAAACCATATAAAACCCTAAAAAACCCTAGAAACTTCTAAAAACCCTAGAAAACCCAAAAATCCCAAGAAAACCATAGAAAATCCTAAAATCTTAGAAAACACTAGAAAATCCTAGAAAACCCTAAAAAACCATAGAAAACCCTAGAAAACCCTAGAAAACTCTAAAAAAACCCGAAAAACCTATAAAATCCTTAAAAATTCTAGAAGATCCTAAAAACCCTAGAAATCCCTAAAAAACCCTAGGAAATCCTAGAAAACTAAAAAAAATCCTAAAAATCCTAAAAACCTTAAAAAACCCTAGAAAACCCAAGAAAATCCAACAAAACTCTAGAGAATTCTAGAAAACCCTAAAAATCCTAGAAAATCCTAAAAAACGCTAGAAAACTCTAGAAAACCCTAGAAAACCCTTGAAAACCCTAAACAATCCTAGAAAACCCTTGAAAATTCCTAAAAAACCCTAGAAAACCCTAGAAAACCGAAGAAAACCCTAAAAAACCTACAAAACCATATAAAACCCTAAAAAACCCTAAAAAATTCTAAAAACCCTAGAAAATCCTAAAAACCCTAAAAACTTTAGAAAACCCTAGAAAACCCAAGAAAACACTAGAAAAACCTAGAAAACCCTAGAACCCCCAAGAAAACTCTAGAAAACCCTAGAAAACTCGAAGAAAATCCAAAAATACCCTAAAAACCCTAGAAAATCCTAAAAACCCTAAAAAATCCTAGAAAACTCTAGAAACCCTAAAAACCCTAGAAAACCTTAGAAAACCCTAAAAACCCAAGAAAACCCTAAAAAATCCTAGAAAACCCTTAAAACCCTAGAAAAACCTATAAAACCCTAGAAAACCCTAGAAAATCTTAAAAATCCTAAAACCCTAGAAAACCCTAAAAACCTTAGAAAACCCTAGAAAATCCTAAAAAACCCTAGAAAACCCTAAAGAACCCTAGATAACCCTAAAATACCCTAAAAACCCTAGAAAACCCTAAAAACCCTAAAAACCCAAGAAAAGCCTAAAAAAACCCTAAAAAACCCTAGAAAATCCTAGAAAATCCTAGAAATCCTAGAAAACCCAAAAATCCTAAAAAACCCTAGAAAACCCTAAAAATCCTAGAAAACCCTAAAAAATCCGAGAAAACCATAGAAAACCCTATAAAATCCTAGAATACCCTAAAAACCCTAGAAAACCCTAAAAACCCTAAAAACCCTAGAAAAACCTAAAAACCCTTGAAAACCCAAGGAAACCCTAAAAATCCTAGAAAATCGTAAAAAGCTTAGAAAATCCTAATAAACCCTAGAAAACGCTAAAGAACCCTAGAAAACCCAAAAAAACCTAAAAACCCTAGTAAACCCTAAATATCCCTAAAAATCCTAGAAAACCTTAGAAAATCCTAAAACCCTAGAAAACCCTAAAAACCCTAGAAAACTCTAGATAACCCTAGATAACACAAGAACCCCTAAAATACCCTAAAAATCCTAGAAAACCCTAAAATAATCCTAAATAACCCTAGAAACCCTAAAAACCCTAGAAAAACCTAAAAATCCTAAAAAACCCTAGAAGAACCTAAAAACCCTAAAAACACTAGAAAACTATAGAAGGTTCCTAGAAAACCCTAAAAACTCTAGAAAACCCTAGAAAATCATAAAAAAAATCCTGGAAAACCCTAGATAACCCTAGAAAACCCTAGAAACCCTAGAAAACCTTAAAAACCTTAAAAAACCCTAGAAAACCCTAAAAATCCTAGAAAACTCTAAAAACCCTAGAAAATCCTAGAAACCCTAAAAACCCTAGAAAATCCTAGAAAACCCTAAATACCCTAGAAAACCCTAGGAAACCTTAGAAAATTCTAAAAAACCCAAGAAAACCCTAAAAATTCTAAAAAACCCTAGAAAACCCTAGATAACCCTGGACAACCGAAAAAACCCTAAAAACCTTAAAAATCCTAGAAAACCGAAAAAATCCTAAAAATCCTAAAAAATCCTAGAAAACCCTAAGAACACTTGAAATCCCTAAAAAACCATAAAAATCCTAGATAACCCTAAAAAACCCTAGAAAACCCTAAAAATTCCAAGAAAACCCTAATAAACCCTAGAAAACCCTAAAAAACCCTAGAAAACCCTAGAAAACCTAAAAACACAATATAAAACCCTAAAAAAATCTTAGAAAACAAAAAAAACCTAAAAAACCCTAGAAAACCCTTGAAAACCCAAAAACCCTAAAAACCCTAGAACACTCTAGAAAACCCTAGAAAACGATAAAAAACCCTAGCAAAACCCTAATAAACCCTAGAAAAGCCTAGAAAATCCAAAAAAATCATATAAAACCCAAAAAAACCCTGGAAAACCAAAAAACCTAAACAAACCCTAGAAAACCCAAGAAATCCCTAAAAACCCTAGAAAACCATAGAAAATCCTAAAACCTTAGAAAACCCTAGAAAATCCTAGAAAACCCTAAAAAAACCTAGAAAACCCTAGAAAACTCTAAAAAAACCCGAAAAACCTAGAAAATCCTCGAAATCCCTAAAAAACCCTAGGAAATCCTAGAAAACTCAAAAAAATTCTAAAAATCCTAAAAACCCTAAAAAACCCTAAAAAACCCAAGAAAATCCAACAAAACCCTAGAGAATTCTAAAAAACCCTAAAAATCCTAGAAAACCCTAAAAAAACCTAGAAAACTCTAGAAAACCCTACAAAATCCTAAACAATCCTAGAAAACCATAGAAAACCCTAGAAAATTCCTAAAAAACCCTAGAAAACCTAAGAAAACCCTAAAAAACCTACAAAACCATATAAAACCCTAAAAAACTCTAGAAAATTCTAAAAACCCTAGAAAACCCTAAAATCCCTAGAAAACCCTAGAAAATTCTAAAAACCCTAAAAAACCCTAAAATACCCTAAAAAATCCAAGGAAACCCTAAAAACTCTAGAAAACCCTAGAAAACCCAAGAAAACACAAGAAAACCCTAGAAAACCCCAAGAAAACCCTAAATTACCCTAAAACCCTAGAAAATCCTAAAAACCCTAAAAACCCTTGAAAACTCTAAAAACACTAGAAAACCCTAAAAACCCTTGAAAACCCTAAAAAACCCAAAAAATCCTAAAAACCCTAGAACACCCTAGGAAACCTTAAAAACCCAAGAAATCCCTAAAAACCCTTGAAAATCATAGAAAATCCTAAAACTAGTAGAAAACCCTAGAAAATCCTAGAAAACCCTAAAAACCCCTAAAAACCCTAGAAAACTCTAAAAAAACCTGAAAAATCTAGAAAACCCTTAAGAATCCTAGAAGATACTAAAAAGCCTAGAAATCCCTAAAAAACCCTAGAAAATCCTAGAAAACTCAAAAAAATCCTAAAAACCCTAAAATACCCTAAAAACCCTAGAAAACCCTAAAAACACTAGAAAATCCTAGAAAACCCTAGAAACCCTAAAAACCCTAGAAAACTTGAAAACTCTAAAAACCCTTGAAAACCCTAATAAATCCTAAAAATCCTAGAAAACCGTAAAAACCTTAGAAACCCTAATAAACCCTAGAAAACGCTAAAAAACTCTAGAAAACCCTAGAAAACCCAAAAAAAACCCTAGAAAAAAAACCTAAAAACCCTAGAAAACCCTAAAAATTCCTGAAAACCCTAGAAAACCTTAGAAAATCCTAAAACCCTAGAAAACCCTAAAAACCCTAGAAAACCCTAGAAAATTCTAAAAACCCTAGACCACCCTAGATAACACAAAAAATCCTAAAACTCTAGAAAGCCCTAAAAACCCTAGAAAACCCTAGAAAATCCTAAAAAACGCTAGAAAACCCTAGAAAACCCTAAAAACCCTAGAAAACCCTAGAAAATTCTAAAAAACCCAAGAAAAACCCTGGAAAACAAAAAAAACCCTGAAAAACCAACAAACCTAAAAAAACCCTAGAAAAACCAAGAAATCCCTAAAAACCCTAGAAAACCATAGAAAATCCTAAAACCCTAGAAAATCCTAGAAAACCCTAAAAACCCTAGAAAACTCGAAAAAAACCCAAAAAACCTAGAAAACCCTTAAAAATTCTAGAAGATCCTAAAAACCTAGAAATTCCTAAAAAACCCTAGGAAATCCTAGAAAACTCAAAAAAATCTAAAAAACCCTAAAAACACTAGAATACCCAACAAAATCCTAGAAAATCCTAGAGAATTCTATAAAACCCTAAAAATCCTAGAAAACCCTAAAAAATCCTAAAAAACTCTAGAAGACCCTAGAAAACTCTAGAAAACCCTAAAGAATCCTAGAAAACCCTAGAGATTCCTAAAAAACCTAGAAAACCGTGAAAACCTAAGAAAAATAATAAAAAACCCTACAAAACCATATAAAACCCTAAAAAACCCTAGAAAATTCTAAAAACCCTAGAAAACCCGAAATCCCTAGAAAACCCTAGAAAATCCTAAAAACACTAGAAAACCCTAAAATACCCTAAGAAATCCAAGAAAATTCTAAAAACTCTAGAAAACCCTAGAAAACCCAAGAAAACCCTAGAAAACCCAAGAAAACCCTAGAAAATCCTAAAAACCCTAAAAAATTATAGAAAATCCTAGAAACCCTAAAAATCCTAGAAAAGCTTGAAAACCCTAAAAAACCCTTGAAAATCCTTAAAACCCTAGAAAAACCTATAAAACCCTAGAAAAACCTAGAAAATCTTAAAAACCCTAAAAACCCTTGAAAACCCTAAAAACATTAGAAAACCCTAAAAACCCTTGAAAACCCTAAAAAACCAAAAAAATCCTAAAAACCCTAGAACACCCTAGAAAACCTTAAAAACCCAAGAAATCTCTAAAAACCCTAGAAAACCATAGAAAATCCCAAAACCTAGAAAACCCTAAAAACCTTAGAAAACCCTAAAAAATCCTAAAAAACCCTAGATAACCCTAGATAACCCTAAAATACCCTAAAAACACTAGAAAACCCTAAAAACCCTAGAAAAGCCTAAAGAAACCCTAAAAAATCCTAGAAAACCCAAGAAAATCCTAAAACCCTAAAAAACCTTAGAAAACCCTAAAAAATCCTAGAAAACCCTAAAAAACCCTAGAAAACCATAGAAAATCCTAGAAAATCCTAGAATACCCTAAAAACCCTAGAAAACACTAGAAACCCTAAAAACCCTAGAAACCCCTCGAAAACCCTAAAAATCCTAGAAAATTCTAAAAAACCCAAGAAAACCCTAAAAACCCTAGAAAACCCTAAAAAGACTAAAGAATCCTAGAAAACCCTAAAAACCCTTGAAAACCCTAAAAAACCCTAAGAATCCTAGAAAACCGTAAAAACCTTAGAAAATCCTAATAAACCCTAGAAAACGCTAAAAACCCTAGAAAACCCTAGAAAATCCATAAAAATCATACAAAATCCTAAAAAACCCTAGAAAACAAAAAAAACCTAAAAACCCTAGAAAACCATAAAAAATCCTAAAAACCATAGAAAATCCTAAAACCCTAGAAAATCCTAAAAACCTTATAAAACCCTAGAAAATCCTAAAAAACCCTAAAAAAACCTAGATAACCCTAGATAACACAAGAAAACCCTAAAATACCCTAGAAAACCCTAAAAAATCCTAGAAAACCCTAGAAACTCTAAAATCCCTAGAAAACCCAAGAAAACCCTAAAACCCTAGAAAACCCTAAAAAACCCTAGAAAAACCTAAAAACCCTAAAAACACTAGAAAACTGTAGTAAACACTAGAAAACCTTAGAAAATCCTAAAACCCTAGAAAACCCTAAAAACCCTAGAAAACCTTGAAAACGCTAGAAAACCCTAGAAAATCTTAAAAAAACCATAAAAAACCCTAAATAACCCTAGATAACCCTAGAAAACACTAGAAAACCCTAGAAACCCTAGAAAACCTTAAAAACCCTAAAACACCCTAGAAAACCCTAAAAACCCTAGAAAACTCTAAAATCCTAAAAACCCTAAAATCCCTAGAAAACGCTAGAAAACCCTAGAGAATTCTAAAAAACCCAAGAAAACCCTAAAAACCCTAGAAAACCCTAGATAATCCTAGACAACCCAAAACAGCCTAAAAACCCTAAAAAATCCTAGAAAATCCTAAACAACCCTAGAAAACCATAGAAAACACTAGAAAATCCTAGAATACCGTAAAAACCCTAGAAAACCCTAAAAATCCTAGAAAACCCTAGAAAATCCTAAAAAACCCAAGAAAATCCTAAAAACCCTAGAAAACCCTAAAAAGCCTAAAAAATTCTAGAAAACCATAGAAAATCCTAGAACCCTAGAAAATCCGAGAAAATCCTAGAAAACCCTAAAAATCCCTAGAAAACTCAAAAAAATCCTAAATACCCTAAAATCCCTAAAAAACCCTAGAAAACCCAAGAAAATCCAAGAAAACCCTAGAGAATTCTAGAGAACCCTAAAAACCCTAGAAAATCCTAAAAAATCCTAGAGAACTCTAGAAAACCCTAGAAAACCCTAAAGAATCCTAGAAAATCCTGAAAGTTCCTAAAAAACACTAGAAAACCATAGAAAACCTAAGAAAACACTAAAAAACCTTACAAAACCATATAAAACCCTAAAAAATCCTAGAAAACCCTAAAATCCCTAGAAAACCCTAAACCCTAGAAAATCCTAGAAAATACTAAAAACTTTAGAAAACCCCTAGAAAATCTAAGATAACCCTAGAAAATCCTAGAAAATCCTAGAAAACCCTAAAAACCTTAGAAAACTCTAGAAAATCCTAGAAAACCCTTAAAAATCCTAGAAAACCCTAAAAACCCTAGAAAATACTAGAAAATCCTAGAAAACCCTAGAAAATGATAAAAACCCTAGAAAACTCTAAAAATCCTAGAAACCCTTGAAAACCCTAAAAATCCTAAAAAACCCTGGAAAACCCTAAAATTCTAAAAATCCCAAGAAAATCCTAAAAACCCTAGAAAACCCTAAAATCCCTAAAAACCCTAAAAAATCCTAGAAAACCCTAAAAACCCTTGAAAACCCTAAAAAATCCTAAAAATCCTAGAAAATCCTAAAAACCTTAGAAAACCCTAATAAACCCTAGAAAACGCTAAAAAACCCAAGAAAACCCAAGAAAATCCAAAAAAACATATAAAACCCTAGAAAACAGAAAAAAACCTAAAAACCCCTAGAAAACCCAAAAAATCCTATAATCCCTAGAACACCCTAGAAAACCTTCAAAACCCAAGAAATCCCTTAAAACCCTAGAAAACCATAGAAAATCCTAAAACCCTAGAAAACCCTAAAAACCTTAGAAAACCCTAGAAAATCCTAAAAAAGCCTAGAAAACCCAAGACAACCCTAAAATACCCTAGAAAACCCTAAAAACCCTAAAAAAATCCTAGAAAACCCTAGAAACCCTAAAAACCCTAGAAAATCCTAAAATCCCTAGAAAACTCTAGAAAATCATAAAAAACCCTAGAAAACCCTAAAAATTCTAAAAACACTAGAAAATCGTGGAAAATCCTAGAAAACCCTAGAAAACCCTAAAAAACCCTAGAAAAACTTAAAAAACCCTAGAAAAAACCCTAAAAACTCTAGAAAACCCTAGAAAATGCTAAAAACACTAGAAAACCCTAGGAAACCCTAAAAACCCTAGAAAACCCTAGATAACACTAAAATACCCTAGAAAACTCTAAAAACCCTAAAAAAATCCTAGAAAAGCCTAGAAACCCGAAAAACCCTGGAAAACCCTAAAATCCCTAGAAAACTCTAGAAAATCATAAAAAACCCTACAAAACCCTAAAAACCCTAAAAACACTAGAAAACCGTGGAAAATCCTAGAAAACCCTAAAAACCCTAAAATCCTAGAAAACCCTAAAAAACCCTAGAAAAACCTAAAAAACCCTAGAAAACCCTAGAAAACCCCAAGAAAACCCTAAAATATCCTAAAAACCCTAGAAAACCAGAACAACACTAAAAAATCATAGAAAACCCTAAAAACCCTAAAAACCCTAGAAAATCCTAGAAAACCCTTAAAACCCTAGAAAAACCTATAAAACCCTAGAAAACCCTAGAAAATCATAAAACCCCTAAAAACCCTATAAAACCCTTGAAAATCCTAAAAACCCTAAAAACACTAGAAAACCCTAAAAATCCTTGAAAACCCTAAAAAACCCAAAAAATCCTAAAAACCCTAGAACACCTTAGAAAACCTTAAAAACCCAAGAAATCCCTAAAAACCCTAGAAAACCATAGAAAATCCTAAAAACCCTAAAAGCTCTAGAAAACCCTAGAAAATCCTAAAAACACTAGAAAACCCTAGAAAAGCCTAAAAAATCCTAAAAACCCTAGAAAACCCTAGAAAACCCTAGAAACCCTAGAAAATCCAAGAAAACCCTAGAGAATTCTAGAAAATCCTAAAAACCCTAGAAAACCCTAAGAAACCCTAGAAAACCCAAGAAAACCCTAAAGAATCCTAGAAAACCCTGGAAATTCCTAAAAACCCTAGAAAACCTAAGAAAACCCTAAAAACCCTACAAAATCATATAAAACCCTAAAAACCCCTAGTAAATTCTAAAAACCCTAAAAAACTCTAAAATCCCTAGAAAACCCTAGAAAATCCTAAAAACCCTAGAAAACCCTAAAATACCCTAAAAAACCCAGGAAACCGTAAAAACTCTTAAAAACCCTAGGAAACCCTAGAAAACCTTAGAAAACCCAAGAAAACCCTAAAAAATCCTAGAAAACACAAGAAAACCCTAGGAAACCTTAGAAAACGCCAAGAAAACCCTAAAATTCCCTAAAAACCCTGGAAAATCCTAAAAATCCTAGAAAACCCTAGAAACCCTAAAAACCCTAGAAAACCTTAGAAAACCCTAAAAACCCTAGAAAACCCTAAAAGACCCTAGAAAACCCCAAAAACCCTAGAAAACCCTAGAAAACCCTAAAAAACCCTAGAAAACCCAAGAAAATCTTAAAAACCTTAGAAAATTCTAGAAATTCCTAAAAACCCTAAAAACACTAGAAAACTCTAAAAATCCTTAAAAACCCTAAAAAATCCAAAAAAATCCTTAAAACCCTAGAACACCCTAGAAAACCTTAAAAACCCAAGAAATCCCTAAAAACCCTAGAAAACCATAGAAAATCCTAAAACCCTAGAAAACCCTAAAAACCTTAGAAAACCCTAGAAAATCCTAAAAAACCCTAGAAAATCCTAGATAACCCTAGAAAACCTTGAAAACGCTAGAAAACCCTAGAAAATCCTAAAAAAACCCTAGATAACCCTAGAAAACACTAGAAAACCCTAGAAACCCTAGAAAACCTTAGAAACCCTAAAACACCCTAGAAAACCCTAAAAACCCTAGAAAACCCTAAAACCCTAAAAACCCTAAAATCCCTAGAAAACGCTAGAAAACCCTAGAGAATTCTAAAAAACCCAAGAAAACCCTAAAAATCCTAGAAAACCCTAGATATAGACAACCCAAAACAGCCTAAAAACCCTAAAAAATCCTAGAAAACCCTAAAAAACCCTAGAAAATCATAAAAAACCCTAGAAAATCCTAGAATACCCTAAAAACCCTAGAAAACCCTAAAAATCCTAGAAAACCCTAAAAAACCCTAGAAACCCCTCGAAAACCCTAGAAAACCCTAGAAAATCCTAAAAAACCAAGAAAATTCTAAAAACCCTAGAAAATCCTAAAAAGCCTAAAAAATTCTAGAAAACCATAGAAAATCCTAAAACCCTAGAAAATCCGAGAAAATCCTAGAAAACCCTAAAAAACTCTAGAAAACTCAAAAAAATCCTAAATACCCTAAAATCTCTAAAAAACCCTAGAAAACCCAAGAAAATCCAAAAAAACCCTAGAGAATTCTAGAGAACCCTAAAAACCCTAGAAAATCCTAAAAAACCCTAGAGAACAATAGAAAACCCTAGAAAACCCTAGAAAACCCTAAAGAATCCTAGAAAATCCTGAAAGTTCCTAAAAAACCCTAGAAAACCATAGAAAACCTGAGAAAACACTAAAAAACCTTACAAAACCATATAAAACCCTAAAAAATCCTAGAAAGCCCTAAAATCCCTAGAAAACCCTTGAAAATCCTAAAAGCCCTAGAAAACTCTAAAATACCCTAAAAACCCAAGAAAACCCTAAAAACTCTAGAAAACCCTAGAAAACCCAAGAAAACCTTAAAAAACCATAGAAAATCCTAGATAATCCTAGAAAACCCTAAAAAATACTAAAAACACTAGAAAATCCTAAAAATCCTAAAAAACCCAAGAAAACCCTAAAAACCATAAAAAAACCCTAAAAAAACCCTAGAAATCCTAGAAAATCCTAGAAAACCCTAAAAACCTTAGAAAACTCTAGAAAATCCTAGAAAACCCTTAAAAATCCTAGAAAACCCTAAAAACCCTAGAAAATACTACAAAATCCTAGAAAACCCTAGAAAACGATAAAAACCCTAGAAAACTCTAAAAATCCTAGAAACCCTTGAAAACCCTAAAAATCCTAAAAAACCCTAAAATTCTAAAAATCCCAAGAAAATCCTAAAAACCCTAGAAAACCCTAAAATCCCTAAAAACCCTAAAAAATCCTAGAAAACCCTAAAAACCCTAAAAAATCCTAAAAATCCTAGAAAATCCTAAAAACCTTAGAAAACCCTAATAAACCCTAGAAAACGCTAAAAAACCCAGGAAAACCCAAGAAAATACAAAAAAACATATAAAACCCTAGAAAACAGAAAAAAAACCTAAAAAACCCTAGAAAACCCAAAAAATCCTATAATCCCTAGAACACCCTAGAAAACCTTAAAAACCCAAGAAATCCCTTAAAACCCTAGAAAACCATAGAAAATCCTGAAACCCTAGAAAATCCTAAAAACCTTAGAAAACCCTAGAAAATCCTAAAAAAGCCTAGAAAACCCAAGATAACCCTAAAATACCCTAGAAAACCCTAAAAACCCTAAAAAAATCTTAGAAAACCCTAGAAACCCTAAAAACCCTAGAAAATCCTAAAATCCCTAGAAAACTCTAGAAAAACATAAAAAACCCTAGAAAACCCTAAAAACCCTAAAAACACTAGAAAATCGTGGAAAATCCTAGAAAACCCTAGAAAACCCTAGAAAAACTTAAAAAACCCTAGAAAAAACCCTAAAAATTCTAGAAAATCCTAGAAAATCCTAAAAAACCCAAGACAACCCTAAAATACCCTAGAAAACCCTAAAAACCCTACAAAACCCTAAAACCCTAAAAACCCTAAAATCCCTAGAAAACGCTAGAAAACCCTAGAAAACCCTAAAAACCCTAAAAACACTAGAAAATCGTGGAAAATCCTAGAAAACCCTAGAAAACCCTAGAAAAACTTAAAAAACCCTAGAAAAAACCCTAAAAATTCTAGAAAATCCTAGAAAATGCTAAAACACTAGAAAACCCTAGGAAACCCTAAAAACCCTAGAAAACCCTAGATAACACTAAAATACACTAGAAAACTCTAAAAACCCTAAAAAAATCCTAGAAAAGCCTAGAAACCCGAAAAACCCTAGAAAACCCTAAAATCCCTAGAAAACTCTAGAAAATCATAAAAAACCCTAGAAAACCCTAAAAACACTAAAAACACTAGAAAACCGTGGAAAATCCTAGAAAACCCTAAAAACCCTAAAATCCTAGAAAACCCTAAAAAACCCTAAAAAAACCTAAAAACCCTAGAAAACCCTAGAAAAATCCTAAAACCCCTGAAAACTCTAGAAAACCCTAGAAAATGCTAAAAACACTAGAAAACCCTAGAAAATTCTAAAAAACCCTAGAAAAGCCTAAAAAACCCTAAAAACCCCTAGAAACCCTAGAAAATCCTAAAAACCCTAAAAAACCCTAGAAAACCCAAGAAAATCCAAGAAAACCCTAGAAAATTCTAGAAAACCCTAAAAACCCTAGAAAACCCTAAAAAATCTAGAAAACTCTAGAAAACTCTAGAAAACCCTAGAAAATCCTAAAGAATCCTAGAAAACCCTAAAAATTCCTAAAAAACCCTAGAAAACCCTAGAAAACCTAAGAAAATTTTAAAAAACCCTACAAAACCATAAAAAACCCTAAAAAATCCTAGAAAATTCTAAAAATCCTAGAAAATTCTAAAAATCCTAGAAAATCCTAAAATACCCTAAAAAATCCAAGAAAATCCTAAAAACTCTAGAAAACCCTAAAAAACCTTAGAAAACCCAAGAAAACCCTAGAAAACCCTAGAAAACCCCAAGAAAACCCTAAAATATCCTAAAAACCCTAGAAAACCAAAACAACCCTAAAAAATCCTAGAAACCTTAAAAACCCTAAAAACCCTAGAAACTCCTAGAAAACCTTTAAAACCCTAGAAAAACCTATAAGTACCCTAAAAACCCTAGAAAACCTTCTAAAACCCTAGAAACCCTAGAAACCCTAGAAACCCTAGAAAAACCTATAAAACCCTAGAAAACCCTAGAAAAACTTAAAACCCTAAAAACCCTAGAAAACCCTAGAAAATCCTAAAAACCCTAAAACACTAGAAAACCCTAAATACCCAAAAAATCCTAAAAACCCTAGAACACCCTAGAAAACCTTAAAAACCCAAGAAATCCCTAAAAACCCTAGAAAACCATAGAAAATCCTAAAAACCCTAAAAACTCTAGAAAACCCTAGAAAATCCTAAAAACACTAGAAAACCCTAGAAAACCCTAAAAAACCCTAGAAAAGCCTAAAAAATCCTAAAAACCCTAGAAAACCCTAGAAAACCCTAGAAACCCTAGAAAATCCAAGAAAACCCTAGAGAATTCTAGAAAATCCTAAAAACCCTAGAAAACCCTAAGAAACCCTAGAAAACCCAAGAAAACCCTAAAGAATCCTAGAAAACCCTGGAAATTCCTAAAAACCCTAGAAAACCTAAGAAAACCCTAAAAAACCCTACAAAATCATATAAAACCCTAAAAACCCCTAGTAAATTCTAAAAACCCTAAAAAACTCTAAAATCCCTAGAAAACCCTAGAAAATCCTAAAAACACTAGAAAACCCTAGAAAAGCCTAAAAAATCCTAAAAACCCTAGAAAACCCTAGAAAACCCTAGAAACCCTAGAAAATCCAAGAAAACCCTAGAGAATTCTAGAAAATCCTAAAAACCCTAGAAAACCCTAAGAAACCCTAGAAAACCCTAGAAAACCCTAAAGAATCCTAGAAAACCCTGGAAATTCCTAAAAACCCTAGAAAATCCTAGAAAACCTAAGAAAACCCTACCTAGAAACCCTCGAAATCCCTAGAAAACCTAAGAAAACCCTAAAACCCTACAAAACCATATAAAACCCTAAAAAACCCTAGAAAATTCTAAAAACCGTAGAAAACCCAAAAATCCCTAAAAAAACCTAGAAAATCCTAAAAACCCTAGAAAACCCTAAAATACCCTAAAAAACCCAGGAAACCGTAAAAACTCTTAAAAACCCTAGAAAACCCTAAAAAACCTTAGAAAACCCAAGTAGAAAACCCTAGAAAACCTTAGAAAACCCAAGAAAACCCTAGAAAACCCTAGAAAACCCTAAAAAACCCTAGAAAACCCAAGAAAATCTTAAAAACCTTAGAAAATTCTAGAAATTCCTAAAAACCCTAAAAACACTAGATAACTCTAAAAACCCTTAAAAACCCTAAAAAACCCAAAAAATCCTTAAAACCCTAGAACACCCTAGAAAACCTTAAAAACCCAAGAAATCCCTAAAAACCCTAGAAAACCATAGAAAATCCTAAAACCCTAGAAAACCCTAAAAACCCTAAAAACACTAGAAAATCGTGGAAAATCCTAGAAAACCCTAGAAAACCCTAGAAAAACTTAAAAAACCCTAGAAAAAACCCTAAAAATTCTAGAAAATCCTAGAAAATCCTAAAAAACCCTAGAAAATCCTAAAAAACCCTAGAAAATCCTAGATAACCCTAGAAAACCTTGAAAATGCTAGAAAACCCTAGAAAATCCTAAAAAAAACCCTAAAAAACCCTAGATAACCCTAGATAACCCTAGAAAACACTAGAAAACCCTAGAAACCCTAGAAAACCTTAGAAACCCTAAAACACCCTAGAAAACCCTAAAAACCCTACAAAACCCTAAAACCCTAAAAACCCTAAAATCCCTAGAAAACGCTAGAAAACCCTAGAGAATTCTAAAAAACCCAAGAAAACCCTAAAAATCCTAGAAAACCCTAGATAACCCTAGACAACCCAAAACAGCCTAAAAACCCTAAAAAATCCTAGAAAACCCTAAAAAACCCTAGAAAACCATAAAAAACCCTAGAAAATCCTAGAATACCCTAAAAACCCTAGAAAACCCTTGAAAACCCTAGAAAACCCTAAAAATCCTAGAAAACCCTAAAAAACCCTAGAAACCCCTCGAAAACCCTAGAAAACCCTAGAAAATCCTAAAAAACCAAGCAAAATCCTAAAAACCCTAGAAAACAGAAAATCCTAAAAAACCAAGAAAATTCTAAAAACCCTAGAAAATCCTAAAAAGCCTAAAAAATTCTAGAAAACCATAGAAAATCCTAAAACCCTAGAAAATCCGAGAAAATCCTAGAAAACCCTAAAAAACCCTAGAAAACTCAAAAAAATCCTAAATACCCTAAAATCTCTAAAAAACCCTAGAAAACCCAAGAAAATCCAAAAAACCCTAGAGAATTCTAGAGAACCCTAAAAACCCTAGAAAATCCTAAAAAACCCTAGAGAACTCTAGAAAACCCTAGAAAATACTAAAAGCCCTAGAAAACTCTAAAATACCCTAAAAACCCAAGAAAACCCTAAAAACTCTAGAAAACCCTAGAAAACCCAAGAAAACCTTAAAAAACCATAGAAAATCCTAGATAATCCTAGAAAACCCTAAAAAATACTAAAAACACTAGAAAATCCTAAAGATCCTAAAAAACCCAAGAAAACCCTAAAAACCATAAAAAAAACCCTAAAAAAACCCTAGAAACCCTAGAAAATCCTAGAAAACCCTAAAAACCTTAGAAAACTCTAGAAAATCCTAGAAAACCCTTAAAAATCCTAGAAAACCCTAAAAACCCTAGAAAATACTAGAAAATCCTAGAAAACCCTAGAAAACGATAAAAACCCTAGAAAACTCTAAAAATCCTAGAAACCTTTGAAAACCCTAAAAATCCTAAAAAACCCTAGAAAACCCTAAAATTCTAAAAATCCCAAGAAAATCCTAAAAACCCTAGAAAACCCTAAAATCCCTAAAAACCCTAAAAACCCTAGAGAATCCTAGAAAACCCTTAAAACCCTAGAAAAACCTATAAAACCCTAGAAAACCCTAGAAAACCCCAAGAAAACCCTAAAATTCCCTAAAAACCCTGGAAAACCCTAAAAATCCTAGAAAACCCTAGAAACCCTAAAAACCCTAGAAAACCTTAGAAAACCCTAAAAACCCTAGAAAACCCTAAAAGACCCTAGAAAACCCCAAAAACCCTAGAAAACCCTAGAAAACCCTAAAAACCCTAGAAAACCCAAGAAAATCTTAAAAACCTTAGAAAATTCTAGAAATTCCTAAAAACCCTAAAAACACTAGATAACTCTAAAAACCCTTAAAAACCCTAAAAAACCCAAAAAATCCTTAAAACCCTAGAACACCCTAGAAAACCTTAAAAACCCAAGAAATCCCTAAAAATCCTAGAAAACCATAGAAAATCCTAAAACTCTAGAAAATCCTAAAAACCTTAGAAAATCCTAGATAACCCTAGATAACCCTAAAATACCGTAAAAAACCCTAGAAAACCCTAAATAACCTAAAAAAATCCTAGAAAACCCTAGAAACCGTAAAAATGATAGAAAATCCTAGAAAACCCTAAAAACCCTAGAAAACTCTAGAAAATCATAAAAAACCCTAGAAAACTCTAAAAACCCTAAAAATGCTAGAAAACCTTAGAAAATCCTAGAAAACCCAAGAAAACCCTAAAAATCCTAAAAACCCTAGGAAACCCTAAAAAACCCTAGAAAAACCTAAAAGCCCTAAAAACTCTAGAAAACCCTAGAAATCCTATAAAACACAAGAAAACCCTAGAAAACCCTAAAAAAATCCTAGAAAAGCCTAAAAAATCCTAGAAAACCCTAGAAAACCCTAGAAATCCTAGAAATTCCAAGAAAACCCTAGAAAATTCTAGAAAACTCTAAAAACCCTAAAAAAACCCTAAAAATCCTAGAAAACCCTAGAAAACTCTAAAGAATCCTAGAAAACCCTGAAAATTCCTAAAAAACCCTAGAAAACCCTAGAAAACCTAAGAGAATCCTAAAAAACCATATAAAACCCTAAAAACCCCTAGAAAATTCTAAAAACCCTAAAAAACTCTAAAATTCCTAGAAAATCCTAGAAAATCCTAAAAACCATAGAAAATCCTAAAATACCCTAAAAAACCCAAGAAAACCCTAAAAACTCTTGAAAACCCTAGAAAACCATAGAAAACCCAAGAAAATCCTAGAAAACCCTAGAAAACACAAGAAAACCCTAGAAAACCCCAAGAAAACCCTAAAATACCCTAAAAACCCTAGAAAACCCTAAAAACCCTAAAAAATCCTAGAAAACCCTAGAAACCCTAAAAATCCTAGAAAACCTTAGAAACCCTAAAAACCCTAGAAAACCCTAGAAAACCCTAAAAAACCCTAGAAAACCCTAAAAACACTAGAAAACGCTAAAAACCCTTGAAAACCCTAAAAAACCCTAAAAATCCTAAAAACCCTAGAACATCATAGAAAATCTTAAAAACCCAACAAATCCTTTAAAACCCTAGAAAACCATAGAAAATCCTAAAACCCTAGAAAACCCTAAAAACCTTAGAAAACTATAGAAAATCCTAAAAAATCCTAGAAAACTAGAGATAACCCTAAAATACCCTAGAGAACCCTAAAAACCCTAAAAAATCCTAGAAAACCCTAAAATCCCTAGAAAACTCTAGAAAATCATAAAAAATCCTAGAAAACCCTAAAAATCCAAAAAACACTAGAAAACCGTGGAAAATCCTAGAAAACCCTAAAAACCCTAAAAACCATAGAAAACCCTAAAAAACCCAAGAAAAACCTAAAAAACCCTAGAAAACCCTAGAAAATCCTAAAAACCCTAAAAACTCTAGAAAAGTCTAAAAAACCCTAAAAACCCCTAGAAAACCCTAGAAAACCCTAGAAACCCTAGAAAATCCTAAAAACCCTAAAAACCCTAAAAAACCCTAGAAAACCCAAGAAAATCCAAGAAAACCCTAGCGAATTCTAGAAAACCCTAAAAACCCTAGAAAACCCTGGAAATTCTTTAAAAACCCTAGAAAACCTAAGAAAACCCTACAAAACCCTACAAAACCATATAAAACCCTAAAACCCCTAGAAAATTCTAAAAACCCTAAAAAACACTAAAATTCCTAGAAAACCCTAGAAAATCCTAAAAACCCTAGAAAACTCTAAAATACCCTAAAAAATCCAAGAAAATCCTAAAAACTCTAGAAAATCCTAGAAAATCCCAAGAAAACCCTAAAATACCCTAAAGACCCTAGAAAACCCTAAAAATCCTAAAAAAAATCCTAGAAAACCTTAGAAACCCTAAAAACCCTAGAAAACCATAGAAAACTCTAAAAATCCTAGAAAACCCTAGAAAACCCTAAAAAACCATAGAAAACCCTTAAAACCATAGAAAACCCTAGAAAATCTTAAAAACCCTAAAAACACTAGAAAACCCTAAAAACCCTTGAAAACCCTAAAAAACCCAAAAAATCCTTAAAACCCTAGAACACCCTAGAAAACCTTAAAAACCCAAGAAATTCCTAAAAACCCTAGAAAACCATAGAAAATCCTAAAACCCTAAAAACCTTAGAAAACCCTAGAAAATCCTAAAAAACCCTAGATAACCCTAGATAACCCTAAAATACCGTAAAAAACACTAGAAAACCCTAAAAACCCTAAAAAAATCCTAGAAAACCCTAGAAACCCTAAAAACCCTAGAAAAGACTAGAAAACCCTAAAAACCCTAGAAAACTCTAGAAAATCATAAAAAACCCTAGAAAACCCTAAAAACCCTAAAAATACTAGAAAACCGTAAAAAATCCTAGAAAACCCTAAAAACCCCTAAAAACCCTAAAAACCCTAGGAAACCCTAAAAAACCCTAGAAAAACCTAAAAAACCCTAGAAAACCCTAGAAAATCCTAAAAATCCTAAAAACTCTAGAAAACCCTAGAAAATCCTAAAAGCACTAGAAAACCCTAGAAAACCCTAAAAAATCCTAGAAAACCCTAGAAAATCCTAGAAACCCTAGAAAATCCAAGAAAATCCTAGAGAATTCTAGAAAACCCTAAAAACCCTAGAAAACCCTAGAAAAACTTATAAAACCCTAGAAAACCCTACGAAATCTTAAAAACCCTAAAAACCCTTGAAAATCCTAAAAAGCCCAAAAAATCCTAAAAACCCTAGAACACCCTAGAAAACCTTAAAAACCCAAGAAATCTCTAAAAACCCTAGAAAACCATAGAAAATCCTAAAACCTAGAAAACCCTAAAAACCTTAGAAAACCCTAGAAAATCCTAAAAAATCCTAGAAAACCCTAGATAACCCTAGATAACCCTAAAATACCCTAAAAACCCTAGAAAACCCTAAAAACCCTAAAAACCCTA
This sequence comes from Arachis duranensis, assembly GCF_000817695.3. Classification (NCBI taxonomy): domain Eukaryota; kingdom Viridiplantae; phylum Streptophyta; class Magnoliopsida; order Fabales; family Fabaceae; genus Arachis; species Arachis duranensis. The sequence goes on along the minus strand of NW_026264986.1, from coordinate 177,256 downwards.
GAAAAGCCTAAAAAAACCCAAAAAAAACCCTAGAAAACCCTAAAACACTAAAAAACCCTAGAAAACCCTAAAAAATCCTAGAAAACCCTAAAAAACCTAGAAAACTATAGAAAACCCTAGAAAATCCTAGAATACCCTAAAAGCCCTAGAAAACCCTAAAAACCCTAGAAAACCTTAGAAAATCCTAAAAAGCCTAAAGAATCCTAGAAAACCGTAAAAACCCTTGAAAACCCTAAAAAATCCTAAAAATCCAAGAAAACCGTAAAAACCTTAGAAAATCCTAATAAACCCTAGAAAATGCTAAAAATCCTAAAAACACTAAAAAATCCAAAAAAAAACATACAAAACACTATAAAACCCTAGAAAACAAAAAAAAACCTAAAAACACTAGAAAACCCTAAAAATCTCTAAAAACACTAGAAACCATAGAAAATCTTAAAACCCTAGAAAACCCTAAAAACCTTAGAAAATCCTAGAAAATTATAAAAAACCCTAGAAAAACTTAGATAACCCTAGATAACACAAGAAAACCCTAAAATACCCTAAAAACCCTAGAAAACCCTAAAAAATCCTAGAAAACCCTAGAAAACCCTAAAAACCCTAGAAAACCCTAAAACCCTAGAAATCCCTAAAAAATTCTAAAAAACCTAAAAACCCTAAAACACTAGAAAACTGTAGAAAACCCTAGAAAACCTTAGAAAATCCTAAAACCCTAGAAAACCCTAGAAAACCCTGAAAAGGCTAGAAAACCCTAGAAAATCTTTAAAAAACCCTAGAAAACCCTAGATAACCCTAGATAACCCTAGAAAACACTAGAAAACCCTAGAAACCCTAGAAGACCTAAAAACCTAAAAAACCTAGAAAACCCTAAAAATCCTAAAATCCCTAGAAAACCCTGTAGAATTCTAAAAAACCCAAGAAAACCCTAAAAACCCTAAAAATCCCTAGAAAACCCTAGAAAATCCTAGATAACCCTAGACAACCCAAAAAACCCAAAAAACCCTAAAAAATCCTAGAAAACCCTAAAACCCCTAGAAAACCATAGAAAACCCTAGAAAATCCTATAATACCCTAAAAACCCTAGAAAACCTTAAAAACCCTAAAAACCCTAGAAACCCCTCGAAAACCCAAGAAAACCCTAAAAACCCTAGAAAACCCTAAAAAACCTAAAAAATTCTAGAAAACCATAGAAAATCCTAAAACCCTAGAAAACCCTAGAAAATCCTAGAAAACCCTAAAAAATCCTAGAAAACTCAAAAAAAATCCAAAAACCCTAAAAAATCCTAAAAAACCCAAGAAAATCCAAGAAAACCCTAGAGAATTCTAGAGAACCCTAAAAACCCTAGAAAATCCTAAAAAACCCTAGCAAACTCTAGAAAACCCTAGAAAATCCTAGAAAATCCTAAAGAATACTAGAAAATCCTGAAAACCTAAAAAACCCTAGAAAACCCTAGAAAACCTAAGAAAACCCTAAACTACAAAACCATATAAAACCCTAAAAAACCCTGGAAAACCCTAAAATCCCTAGAAAACCCTAGAAAATCCTAAAAGCCCTAGAAAACCCTAAAATACCCTAAAAACCCAAGAAAACCCTAAAAACTCTAGAAAACCATAGAAAATCCTAGAAAACCCAAGAAAACCTTAAAAAACCATAGAAAATCCTAGATAATCTTAGAAAACACTAAAAAATCCTAAAAACACTAGAAAATCCTAAACATCGTAAAAAACCCAAGAAAATCCTAGAAAACCCTAAAAACCTTAGAAAACTCTAGAAAAACCTAGAAAACCCTTAAAAATCCTCGAAAACCCTAAAAAACCCTAGAAAATCCTAGAAAATCCTATAAAACCATAAAAACCCTAGAAAACTCTAAAAATCCTAGAAACCCTTGAAAACCCTAAAAACCCTAAAAAACCCTAGAAAACCCTAAAATCCTAAAAATCCCAAGAAAATCCTAAAAATCCTAGAAAACCCTAAAATCCCTAAAAACCCTAAAAAATCCTAAAAATCCTAGAAAACCCTAAAAACCTTAAAAAACACTAATAAACCCTAGAAAATCCAAAAAAACATATAAAACCCTAGAAAACCACAAAAAAACCTAAAAAAACCCTAGAAAATCCAAAAAATCCTAAAATCCCTAGAACACCCTAGAAAACCTTAAAAACCCAAGAATTCCCTTAAAACCCTAGAAAACCATAGAAAATCCTAAAACCCTAGAAAACCCTAAAAACCTTAGAAAACTATAGAAAATCCTAAAAAACCCTAGAAAACTAGGATAACACTAAAATACCCTAGAAAACTCTAAAAACCCTAAAAAAATCCTAGAAAACCCTAGAAAACCCTAAAATTCCTAGAAAACTCTAGAAAATCATAAAAAACCCTAGAAAAACCTGCACCAATGCACACATGCTGGCCGTCTACACCTGGGCAGGTGCCCGTGCAGGCCGGGTCTATGCCTAGCCCGGGCACCCCCGCGGTCGTTGCTTGGTCTCCGTTTCACGGGCCTTGGCCTGCCTCGAAAAACCCCGGCTTCTCTTGGGGAATATTTATGGCCTCGAGCCGAGAACTTTTTAACTTGTGAAATTTTTGAAGGGGAGGGACGAATCGAAGTGACAAGGGCTGAATCTTAGTGGATCGTGGCAGCAAGGCCACTCTGCCACTTACAATACCCCGTCGCGTATTTAAGTCGTCTGCAAAGGATTCTACCCGCCGCTCGTTCGGAAAAGCGCTTCAAGGCATCCCCACAGGGCTCGTCCGCCCTGAGGGCGTCGCCAACGGCACGTGCCTCTGGGGGGCTATAACGACCCAACTTCCAGAACGTCATGATCGTACCGAAAGTAAGGTGTTACCAATCTGTTTTCCTTTATTAACTATTTACTATTGAGCCTTTAGTTCGATATTGCGATTTTGTTTTAGTAAAAATACCAGAAAATTTTGTTTTTATTTATCAAATCATATAGCAAGCATCACCAAGTAATAATAATGACATAATCATTAATAATAATATCTGTCATACAAAAGATTTCAAATAAAACTCACATACAAATCCTATCCCTCCGTATAAAATAAAATGTTAAGCAATAAGAGCGAGGGAACTTCTATGAAAATAACTCGAGTCATAAACTTAACTCATAAATGAGATCTATAATCGCCTGCAGCTTCAAACGGAGTCTTCGAACCTGTGTCACTGAAAGGGTGAAAGATTTTGGGGTGAGAACAAACCACACGTTCTCAGTAGGGAATGGGAATGCCGTAAAAGTAATGATTAACATACAAATAATTAACTTTGCTTAATAGTCCATCTTTGTCAAACCCTTTGAAATACTTGTCAATCTTACTTTAGTTAAATAATTATTTTCTTTGAATTTCTAAACCCAAAACTGATCTCAATTGCAAAACTTGTCATATTAAATACCTTTCAGCCACATAACTGATTCAAAGTCATAACAACAGATATTAATCATCTCTATCCATTCACAAACTACTAGCAT
>NW_026264986.1:171711-173075 GCF_000817695.3 Arachis duranensis | reverse complement strand
TAATTTGGTCACAATAAAAACTTGTACCATCTCTCTTAAAATTCTGTTATTGTTTCCTAAGAAAATGCAGAAAAACAGCAGCAAGTAGTAAGTTTGGTAAATTCCTTAAAAATCCAGTTTTCATCCAATGCCTTTCAAAATTCACGATCTCAAACAAGACTCTTTTAGCTTTTTATTGAATCAAATTCCAGATTAATACCATGTCATATGAAAAAGTTATGAAGTGAGAAACACAGCCAGGCCTTTTAGAATTCGGTTTCCAAAATCCAGTGAGTTATCCATACTCTTTTCAACATATCTACTTGGTTAAATAGGATATTGACATGAAATTTAAAATGAAGATTGTGGACACAGGAAGCTTGAAAATGCCGTTGGTTTCAGCTCAAATACTTACCAGAATTGAAAGTTAAGTGAGTTGGAAGTTGGTGCTTCTGCAGTAAAGAAACAGAATTTTCTGCAGAAACCATCAATCTTCAAAAATTCATTTCTCCCAAAACACTCATCAATAAATTCTGAGTTTTTTATGAGATGCTCAAAACACAGTAAAGTTTCATGCAAAAATAGTTTCATTCAAGTATATGACCTGGGATGCTCCCAGAAATTGATTCTTTCTACTGTCATGTATGCAGAAATTCTGCCTTAAGCATTTTTAACAACCTTACTTATCAAAAACCACATTTGAATTTATAACCCTTCCAAAATCACACGTTTAACCTCTTTCCAGTTATTCAAAATTGTCTTCATTGCCAACACAGCCCAAGAACCCAGAATCAATAATTCACACGATGTCAAGTACTTAAGCATCATCAAACCTTTTCTTTTCTACACTATGCCAAGCGTAACTTTTCATATACACTCATCATCATTCAAACACACAATAACTCATCAATTCACACCAGCAAGCTCAGCAACAAAAGTAACACCATTTATTCTATCCCTTACCACATTCAGTACGCACAATCATCAAATCGATCACTTACAACAGTGGAACCAGCCACAATCACAGCCGAGTCAGAATCAATAAATCATGACACAGAGAATTAGTCTAACCATTACAAAATTATTTAGATACTCTTAAAATTTACTATATTATTTCAGAAAATCACATGTTCTCAAAACAGTTTAATCTCTTAGTCCCAATCCTTCGATAACCACCAAAACCAATCTCAACTAGTTACAAGTAAACTTCACAGCCATTCCCATTCATCAAATATCCCCTTCAACATCAAACAAGTCAATAATTCACTCAAAATCAGAATCTCAACCAATTCATCGCAGAACCAATAATTCAGTCACATCGGCGGTGCAGAGTAACTCACGGTGATAATTTTGTTTAATACAAAGTCTCAATGACAGGCTTCACA
>NW_026264986.1:165506-168006 GCF_000817695.3 Arachis duranensis | reverse complement strand
ACGGGGATCTAAGACCCCATCCGGACCGCGTGCACCGCACCCGCGAGAACAGAACACGCACGCAGGCCACCGTTGCCTCACAGAGCGTCGAGACGGGTAGGACCACGATGGGACTGCAGAGAGGAAAGGTTGGGGCAAGGCAGGGATACCACACCGCGGGGTAGGAATCACAGGAGCCGCACAACCGTGGAATGAGCACCGTCACTCGAGCCGACACATGAAGAGAGTCCGGTGCGCTCGTTCATTACGCGAGGCAACGAGCAAGACAGCACTCAAGACCCACACACCGCTCATCCGCCACCACGGTCCGCAAACCCAGCACGCCCGGACGAACCGCTCCCCGCACGCCAAGGCGCGTGCAGGCAAGCGGAAGCATACGGGAGGGCCGAGCTAACGCCGCTGGGCAGGGTTCAAAGGAGGCGACGAAGGATACTCGAGGGACAGGCCGAAGCGTCACCTGCTTCGGCCAGAACCGAAAAGTCGCACCGTCTAGAACGAGCCACGTGAACGAGTCACAAGAACAAGCCACACCAGGTTGCCCCCGGCGCACGACACACCTGCCGCACGGATATCGGTCATCCGCGTCGTGCGCCACACCAGGCCTGGCCTAGCGTTGGGCCGCGCACGCCGCGTTGCCCCTCGCGGGGGCGCACAGGCCGCCCGCCGTTCCGACGCCGTGCTCAGACTTGGGGGATGATCCCTTGTCCTGGGCCAAGCTCAAGGAGTTGCCCTGGGCGGGTGCCCAAGGCAAAACACCTCCACGCCATGATCCCTAGGTGGTGCCTGGATGGGCCATGCATGGGCGTGTTTCCCTCGTTGTTCCTACGGCAATCGGGTTTCGCCAGAGCCCGACGCCCGTGATCGACCTTGGACTGGGGGCGGGTGACCCCAGCAGCAACACCACAACCACAACGTGCTTGCTAGTGTGCCTAGGCAACGTGCATCTTGCTGGCATTGCGCCCAGCAAGCCTTTGGGTATCTCACCTTGCTCGCATTGCGCCAAGCAAGCCTTTTGGGCAACTCGAGTTTCAGCGCGGCCGTTCGGTGCGCGAGGCAAGGAGCCAGACACACTAACAACCCGCACACCACTCATCCGCCACCACGGTCTGCAAACCCAGCACGCCTGGACGAACCGCCACCTGCACGCCTTGGAGCGTGCAGGCAAGCGGAAGCATACGGGAGTGCCGAGGCAACTCCGCTGGGCAGGGTTCGGGGGAAGCGACGAAGAACATTCAAGGGACAGCCCGAGGCGTGAGGTGCTTCGGGCGATAATCGAACAGCCACACCGTCTAAGATTAAGCAACACGCACAACAAAACCAACACCGCGTCGGGCACCGTCTTGCGTCGACCCTAGACGTAGGGCGAGCACGCCGCGGGTGCACAAGGCACAACCCCACCACGCCATGCTCCTTAGGTGGTGCCTAGATGGGCCGTGCATGGACGTGTTTCCCTTCTTGGTCCTTTGGTGATCGGGGTGTGCAGCAGCCCGACGCCCGTGCTCAACCTTGGACCCGGGGCGAGGGACCCCGACGGCACACCACAACCACAACGGGCTTGCAAGTGTGCCTAGGGGATGACAAGGCATTATCCGGTGCAACGGCCCCCAGCCAACGTTGCAACGGGCTTGCTAGTGTGCCTAGGGGATGGCAAGGCATCGTGCATCTTGCTGGCATTGTGCCCAGCAAGCCTTTGGGCAACTCGAGTTTCGGCAGCACGACACCGCTCCCCCCTATAATAGGCTGCCGAGCCATTACCAAAGTGCCACGGGTAGACATCATTTTCCGTGAGGAGACATACTCAAGGAAACTGCTCTAGAGGTCGAATTTTGAAGCCGTTTTTTGCGACAATCTCTAGAAAAATAAGATCTTTCCATCCACCAAATTTGGTGAATTTACACCGTGTGGATTTTTTTTGCCGATTTTTCTCCCACCCGAAAAGCAGGAAATTCAAAAAAAATGAAAAACGAAGCAAAAGTGCGATTTTTGACCTGGATTTTTTTGTGCGGTCTTTAAATAATATTACCAAGGTTCCCTCAAAATTTCAGGAAAATTGCACGAGCCAATTGTGAGATATGAAAATTTGGCTCATCCGTTGCAACGCTCCGAACCATCGTTGCAACGGCGGGTGCCTCCGTTGCAACGAAACCAGCCAACTCAAGCAAACTGCTCTAGAGGTCAAATTTTGTTGCCGTTTTTTGCGACAACCTCTAGAAAAATAAGATCTTTCCATCCACCAAATTAGGTGAATTTACACCGTGTGGATTTTTTTTGCCGATTTTTCTCCCACCCGAAAAGCCGGAAATTCAATAAAAATGAAAAACGAAACAAACGTGCGATTTTTGACCTGGATTTTTTTGTGCGGCCTTTAAATAATATTACTAAGGTTCCCTCAAAATTTCAGGAAAAGTGCACGAGCCAATTGTGAGATATGAAAATTTGGCCTCTCCGTTGCAACGGTCGGTGCCTCCGTTGCAACGGCGGGTGCCTCCGATGCAACGCT
>NW_026264986.1:164375-165489 GCF_000817695.3 Arachis duranensis | reverse complement strand
GCCGCCCAGCGTCCGTTGCAAGCCGCCCTGCCTCCGTTGCAACGACCCCAGCCAACGTCGCACCGCGCCCTGCCTCCGCAGCAACGGCCACGGCCAATGTTGCATGGTGCCCTGCCTCCGTTGCAACGACCCCAGCCAACGTTGCAACGCGTCCGGAATCCGTTGCAACGCGCCCTGCGTCCGTTGCAACGGACCCCAGCATCCGTTGCACCGCGCCCAGCATCCGTTGCAACGGCCCCCAGCCAACGTTGCAACGCGACCTACCTCCGTTGCAACCCCCTCGGCCAACGTTGCAACGCGTCCGGCCAAGGTTGCAACGCCCCCGGCCAACGTTGCAACGCGCCCGGCATCCGTTGCAACGCCGCCGGCCAACGTTGCAATGCGCCCGGCATCTCGGCCCCCAGCCAACGGTGCAACGCGCCCAGCATCCGTTACAACGCCCCCAGCCAACGTTGCAACGTGCTCAGCATCTGTTGTAACGGCCCTTAGCCAACGGTGCAACGGCCATGGCCAACGTTGCAAGCCACCCTGCCTCCGTTGCAACGACCCCAGCCAACGTTGCATCGCGCCCTGCCTCCGCTGCAACGGCCACGGCCAACGTTGCATGGCGCCCTGCCTCCGTTGCAACGACCCTAGCCAACGTTGCAACGCGTCCGGCATCCGTTGCAACACGCCCTGCCTCCGTTGCAACGGACCCCAGCATCCGTTGCACCGTGCCCAGCATCCGTTTCAACGGCCCCCAGCCAACACTGCAACGCGCCCTGCCTCTGGTGCAACGGCCACGGCGAACGTTGCATGGTGCCCTGCCTCCGTTGCAACGACCCCAGCCAACGTTGCAACGCGTCCGGCATCCGTTGCAACGTGCCCTGCCTCCGTTGCAACGGACCCCAGCATCCGTTGCACCGCGCCCAGCATCCGGTGCAACGGCCCCCAGCCAACGTTGTAACGCGCTTGCTAGTGTGCCTAGGGGATGGCAAGGCATCGTGCATCTTGCTGGCATTGCGCCCAGCAAGCCTTTGGGCAACTCGAGTTTCGGCAGCACGACACCCCTCCCCCCTATAATAGGCTGCCGAGCCATTACCAAAGTGCCACGGGTAGACATCCTTTTCCGTGA
>NW_026264986.1:160547-161390 GCF_000817695.3 Arachis duranensis | reverse complement strand
GAGAGCAAAAACTCTGCCCTGCCCTCCTCAAGGGCAATATCGGGCTCATCAAAGGAATAAATTCAAGGAAAAAGCTTACCAATGCTTGCCACAAGAATCGAACACGGCACCATGAGGAAGCAAGAAACTAGGCCTTACTTTGGTGCCAAGAAAACCAAGGAAAAGAAGTAGCGTGTGCATCCACCAAGTTTTGAACTTGGAACTTCACTTTTGGAAACACTGCCCTGCCCTCCGTGAGGGCAGGGCAGCATTTTGTGGTGCACAGCCAGCGCACCAGATTGGCACGCACCAAGGACTCTCGGTAGCATCAGCACGCACGGGCAGCAGAATCTAGCACACCAAAAAACTCTGCCCTGCCCTCCACAAGGGCAGGGCAGCATCCTGCAGCACCACATGCACCAAACATGCACGCACAAGGCCGCACGCACCATTTCCCACCCTGCCCTCCACAAAGGCAGGGCAGCCTCCTGGAAGCTAATTTCTCATGGGCTAAAAATTGGATTAAAAATCCAATTTAATTCATTTCTTCACCAAATCAAAAGCCCATCCAAATCCCAAGATCCAAGAATAGAAAGTGTATAAATAGGATATAGTTTGATGTAATTAGGACGGGAGACTTTACTTTTGAACTTTGAACCTTTCTTTTGAGCTTTTGAATTTTTACTTTACGTTGAGCTTTTGAACCTTCTTTTGAGTTTTGAATTCTGAGACTTCATTGAGAGCTAGGAACTGAGATTTCAGAGAATTGGGGAGGAGAATTGATCTCTCTTCTTCCTCGTTCTTGCTTGAACATTTTTACTTTTCTTGTTTGAGTCTTGGGTGTGAAGAATTGAGGAATTTCTA
>NW_026264986.1:156540-159984 GCF_000817695.3 Arachis duranensis | reverse complement strand
TTTCTTGCACTTTAAGTTTCAGTCATTTAATTTCTTGTTCTTTAAGATTCAGCATCTTTTACTTTCTTGCTCTTTAATTTACTGTAATTTTCCCCTCTCCCTTTACATTCCAAGTAATTTAGCTTCTGTTAAAGATAAACCACTCAACCAATACTTGATTCGCTTGACTAAATCAACCACTAAACTAAAATTGCTCAATCCTTCAATCCCTGTGGGATCGACCTCACTCCCGTGAGTTTTATTACTTGATGCGACCCGGTACACTTGCTGGTGAGTTTTGTGTTGGATCGTTTTCCACACATCAAGTTTTTGGCGCCGTTGCCGGGGATTGAAATAGATTGACAATGATTAAGTGAAGTGGAGGTCTAGATTAAGCACTTTTTCTTTTCTGTTTCTTTAAGTTTTTACTAACACACTAACTGTTTGAATTTTTGCTTAAACTAACTAAAACTTCATTCTAGCAATAGATTGAAGTTTCATTGGTTTCTTGGATCTGTGTGTTTATTGTTGTGTGTTTGTATGTCAGGTACAGGAAGATCTTCCCCTATCCTCTCTGAAATTGACCAAAGAGCTCTTCGAAGAATAAGAAGAGCTGAAAGAGGTAAGAATATCGTTGGAGAGGAAGAATCTGAGGAGGAATTTCAAGAGATGGAAGGAGATCCATCAAATCTCAATCAACCAGGAGGAGGGGTCAACAATAACCCACAACAAAGAAGAGTACTGGCTTCCTACACATTTGCAAATGCTAAACAATGTGGGAGTAGCATTCTTACTCCTAATGTCAATGCAAACAACTTCGAACTAAAGCCATAACTCATCACTTTGGTTCAAAACAACTGTTCTTTTGGAGGAGGGCCATTGGAGGACCCAAATCAACACTTATCTACCTTCTTGAGGATTTGTGATACTGTGAAAACCAATGGTGTGCCTCCTGACAGCTACAAGTTGTTGCTCTTTCCATTTTCTCTCAGAGACAAAGCCACTCAATGGCTAGAGACATTTCCCAAAGAAAGCATCAATAATTGGGAAGACTTAGTGAGCAAATTCCTAGCCAAGTTCTATCCTCCCCAAAGGATTATCAAGTTGAAAACAGAGGTGCAAACATTCATTCAAATGGATGGAGAGTCGCTGTATGATGCCTGGGAGAGATACAAGGCCTTAATCAGGAAATGTCCCCCAAAAATGGGAGAGATACAAGGCCTTAATCAGGAAATGTCCCCCAGAAATGTTTTGTGAGTAGGATAGACTCCAAAATTTCTATGAAGGGTTGACCCAGAAAGCTCAGGAAGCATTAGATCATTCAGGAGGAAGCTCATTGCAGCTAATGAAGACAGCAGAGGAAGCCCAAAACCTCATAGAGATGGTGGCAAACAATCAATATTTCTTTGCTCATCAAAGACAACGCCAACCAACCTAGAGAAGGGACGTGCTGGAGCTTGAAGGTGTTGACGTTCTCTTGGCACAAAATAGACAGATGCATCAACAGCTTCAGCAACAAATAGAAATGATGGCCAAGAAAATTGATGGACTACAAGGTGTTGCAGTAAACACACAATGCCAATTTCAAACCTCCACAAGAAGAGACAGATGGGAAAAGTAAAGAGGATCAAGAAACCAAAAATGCACAAATTTCAAAGGGATACAAGAACATCCTTGAACCACAACTATAAGAGAATAGGGAAGGAGTGAATCCATGTGTCCCCAAACTTCCATACCCTCAAAGGCTTCAGAGAGGAAATGAGGATAAATAATACTCATAATTCTTAGATATATTTAAGACTCTCAGCATCAATATTCCTTTCTTGGAAGCACTTGAACAGATGCCATTATATGCCAAATTTATGAAAGAAGTGCTAACAAAGAAAAGACCCTTGAAGGAAGGACAAATTTTTGAGATGACAAAGGAATGTAGTGCTATCCTCCAAAGAGAGTTGCCAGAGAAGAAAGATGATCCTGGGAGTTTTTACATACCTTGCACCATAGGAGACATAACAATTGAGAAGTCATTCTGTGACCTTGGTGCAAGCATAAACTTGATGCCTTTGTCTCTAATGAGGAAACTCCAAATTTGTGAGCTGAAATCCACACGAATACTCCTGCAAATGGCTGACAAATCTATCCAGCAAGCACTTGGAGTTGTAGAGAATGTATTGGTAAAGGTGGGGAAATTCCTTCTCCCAGCTGATTTTATCATCCTGGATATGGAGGAGGACCCTAACACTCCCATCATTCTGGGGAGGCCTTTCCTGGCTACAGGCAGAGCATTGATAGATGTTGAAAAAGGGGAATTGTTGTTGAGAGTGCATGATGAGCACCTAGCATTCCATGTTTTTAAAACCCTGCATGAACCCACTCAAGAAGAAGATTGTACAGAGAATAAAGCCAGGGATCAAAGCTTGAAAGAGGCATTCAATGAGTTAACTCCAAGACTTCCAAATCCATGCTTCAAAGAAGTAGACATGGTGCAACAGACCAAAGAAATCAAGGAGGAACTAGATCCAAAACCCCCAGATGGGAGCCTCAACACTCCAGATAAAGAACCACAAAGGCATGAATTATCTCCTGAGAAAGAAGAAAAGAAGAAGAGGCCAAAAGGGTGGAGAAATAAGAAAATTCCCACTGAAGGCTTCTCACCAGGGGATAAAGTGATGTTAAACACCCAACCAATGAAGGTGTCTCCACAATCATCTGAGTGCTACAAGACAATTTAAGGGAGAATGAAAGATTCTAAGTTTGGTGTTCCACCAAAAATCTCATTTAAAAACACATTCTCACCTTTTATATAATGCTAGCTCTAAGCAATCAAACAAATTATCCAACTATTTAAATGCTTTCTAGCCTAAATTCCCTAACCTTTAGCAAGAACACAAGGTTTCCCATATGGTTAACTTATTGCATCAGAGGCAATGGCAAGCAATTAAGTTTGGTGTCCCCAACACCTAAATAAATCCAAGAGCCACACTCAATTTATGCATACTAACCATGCAATTAAGGGCTTGAGAAGCAAGCAACTTTGAGAATTATACAGGACATGAGTCAACAATTGAAGACATTATGCATCTTAACTCAAAGAGAACACAACAGAAGGAAGAATCAAAGGGCTGCAACTTCAAAGGTTGTATCTAAACTTAATCCTTGTTGCTGTGAATTGTTTTGAACATGGGAACCATTATGTATCCTGCTAAAGTGTTTATCTAGTTGCAAGTGAAGTAGTTTGATTAAGTATGTTAATCTGCATATTGCTTGTCATCCATAATCGAGCTGAATTTTGTTTTGTTTCCCATATGCTTAAATAAAAGAAAATTGTTTGAATTGGAAAGTAAATATCCAATGTTGCATAAGTTAGAATGGAAGTTAATGGTGGTGTATGTGTTTGATTAAATGCATAACTCATGAAATAATTGCTGCATAGTATCATTTTCATTGAAGTGTGAGCTAGCTTGT
>NW_026264986.1:148958-156412 GCF_000817695.3 Arachis duranensis | reverse complement strand
AAAGAATAAAGGCTGGACACCAATAGCTTGGACCCTAGGACACATGCCTGTGGTGTTCTTGTACTAGGATATGCTTGGATAAGTAAATTCTGAGGGGTATTTCAAAACTCAGTCACTTAGATCAACTGATTTGGGATGGCCAATTGAAAGTCCACAATAACATTAGACACCAAGCCTCCAAAAGAATAATAAGTTTGTTAAGCATTATAAGAAAAGAAACGTTAGCAAGGGAGCAAAGAAAGAATAAACCTTATAACAGCAAGTTTAGTAAGCCTTTGAGGAAAAATGTATATTATGTAACAGCAACAATAATTGAGTTATCATTGTCTGCATAAAAACTCCATAAATCAAGTTCTGCTATATGCCTAATAAGGATATGTTTGCTATTCTTGTTCATTTCATTTTCTCTTAGTTTTGATGCTTGCTTGGGGACAAGCAAGATTTAAGTTTGGTGTTGTGATGACAAGTCATCATATACCCATTTTTCAAGCTAATTTCACTTGTTTTATTAGTCTTTATGCACTTTCTTGCATCCTAAGTAAGTGATTTGGAATGAAAATGCATAACTTCTTTAAATCAAGCAACTACCATTAAATTGATGCTAAATCATAAGGTTTGAGCAAGAATTAATTAATTTTTAATGAATTATAAACCTTGTGATTTAGAGGTACTTTGAGTGGTTGTTTTGGTTTCTTGTAGGTGAAGAAAGAAAGAAAAAAAGGAAAAACGTGGCTTAAGAAAGCGTGGCCCAAGGAGAAAAGAGTGTGGCACATGGAAGGGAGGAAGCAAACATTGCCCTCCACAAGGGCACACTGCCCTCCAGGAGGGCAACATAAAACAAGCTTGAGAAGCAACATTGCCCTGTCCTCCTCAAGGGCGGAGCACAAATTGATGCCAAGGATCAAGGAGAGCAAAAACTCTGCCCTCCCTCCTCAAGGGCAATATCGGGCTCATCAAAGGAATAAATTCAAGGAAAAAGCTTACCAATGCTTGCCACAAGAATCGAACACGGCACCATAAGGAAGCAAGAAACTAGGCCTTACTTTGGTGCCAAGAAAACCAAGGAAAAGAAGTAGCGTGTGCATCCACCAAGTTTCGAACTTGGAACTTCACTTTTGGAAACACTGCCCTGCCCTCCGCGAGGGCAGGGCAGCATTTTGTGGTGCACAGCCAGCGCACCAGATTGGCACGCACCAAGGACTCTCGGCAGCATCAGCACGCACGGGCAGCAGAATCTGGCGCACCAAAAAACTCTGCCCTGCCCTCCACAAGGGTAGGGCAGCATCCTGCAGAACCAACTCGCACCATACGCACGCACCACGGGCCAGACGCATCATTTTCTGCCCTGCCCTCCACAAGGGCAGGGCAGCCTCCTGGAAGCAAATTGTTTTGGGCTAAAAATTGAATTAAAAATCCAATTTAATTCATTTCTTCACCAAATCAAAAGCCCATCCAAATTCCAAAATCCAAGAATAGAAAGTGTATAAATAGGATATAGTTTGATGTAATGAGGACTTTTTCCTTTACTTTGGAACTTAGACTTTTCTTTTGAGCTTTGAATCTTTACTTTTATTTTTGAACTTTTGAGCTTTCTCTTGGAGACTTCACTGAGATTTCAGAGAATTGGGAGGAGAATTGATCTCTCTTCTTCCTCGTTCTTGCTTGAGCATTTTTACTTTTCTTGTTTGAGTTTTGGGTGTGAAGAATTGAGGAAATTCTGTCTCAATCTCCATTCAAAATCTCTTTAATTCCTCTTCTGCATAATTGAGTTTAATAATAATTCCTTTACTGCTTCTTCTTCAATTTCTTGTTAATTGCTTTGTGAACTTGGATCTGGAAAGGCCATTGAGATCTAGACTTTGCTATCTAGTCTCTTGAGTCCTGAGATTCTATTTTCCTTGTTGGTCCTTTTGTGAACCTCTGCTGCAAGATTAATTTCCATTTCTGTTTGGATTCTAGTTATTTCTAATTCAACTGCTGCTTTGTTAATTGTTGCAATTTAATTTCCCTTGCTGAAATTCTGAATTCCCAATCCTCAAATCCCTTTTCCATTCAAGTAATTTACATTTCTTGCAATTTAAGTTAATGCAATTTATATTTCTTGCACTTTAAGTTTCAGTCATTTAATTTCTTGTTCTTTAAGATTCAGCATTTTTATTTTCCTGCTCTTTAATTTACTGCAATTCTCCCCTCTCCCTTTACATTCCAAGCAATTTAGTTTCTGTTAACGATAAACCACTCAACCAATATTTGATTCGCTTGACTAAATCAATCACTAAACTAAGATTGCTCAATCCTTCAATCCCTGTGGGATCGACCTCACACCCGTGAGTTTTATTACTTGATGCGACCCGATACACTTGCCGGTGAGTTTTCTGTTGGATCGTTTTCCACACATCAGCAGAGTGGCCTTGCTGCCACGATCCACTGAGATTCAGCCCTTGTCGCTTCGATTCGTCCCTCCCCTTGAAAAATTTCACAAGTTAAAAAGTTCTCGGCTCGAGGCCATAAATATTCCCCAGAAGAAGCCGGGGTTTTTCGAGGCAGGCCAAGGCCCGTGAAACAGAGACCGGGCAACGACCGCGGGGGTGCCCGGGCTAGGCATAGACCCGGCCTGCACGGGCACCTGCCCAGGTGTGGACGGCCAGCATGTGTGCCTTGGCCGAATTTCGTCGACGCAATGATCTCGTTTATTCGAAAGGTGCTTGGGGAAAACTGCGTCGAAATTCGACCCCTACAGGAGTTTCGCTGAGCATGTCAGACAGAACAGGCACGTGAACTGTTCAGGCCGGTCGGCCCCAGCGATTGCAACGGAGGACCCAAATTTCCACACATCACCGTTGGCTCGTGAGTTTTGCCTGAAGTTTTGTCGGGGCGTCAAGAATACTTTTTAAAGGCTGCGCGAAAAAATATCCCGGTCAAAAATGACCTTTCCTCTTTGGGGCGAGTCGCCCTCCCCCGCCCCCTACGGCCCCCGGGGGAAGAATGGGCCGTATAGAACGCAAACGGATCCCGGAAAGGCAAAACCGACCTCAACCGGCTTAACTTCTGTAACGGCTCGGCAGCCTATTATAGGGAGGCATCCCCAGCTGCTCAGACTCGACCTGACGAAGGATTGCGGGCGCAATGCCAGCACTACGCTCGATGCCTGGTCCCCCCATAGGCAGCAAGACCTGGTACGCGGTCAACCGGGGAAGGACGTGACCCGAGGGAGAGCTGGCATCCGCCGAGGTCGGGCCACGCCTAGACTCGGCACGTGGTCCACGTAGAAAGACGCACCCGGGAAAGGGTGAGCAGGCACCCTGCGAGGCAGGTGGCATTGCAACGTTGGCTGGGGGCGTTGCAACGGAGGCAGGTCACGTTGCAATGGATGCCGGGCGAGTTGCAACGTTGGCTGGGCGGCGTTGCAACGGAGGCAGGTCACGTTACAGCGTTGGCTGGGGGGCGGTGCAACAGATGCCGGGCGAGATGCAGCGTTGGCCGGGCAGCGTTGCAACGGATGCCGGACGCGTTGCAACCTTGACCGGGCGCGTTGCAACCTTGGCCGAGGGGGTTGCAACGGAGGCGGGTCGCGTTGCAACGTTGGCTGGGGGCCGTTGCACCGGATGCTGGGCGCGGTGCAACGGATGCTGGGGTACGTTGCAACGGAGGCAGGGCGCGTTGCAACGGATGCCGGACGCGTTGCAACGTTGGCTGGGGTCGTTGCAACGGAGGCAGGGCGCCATGCAACGCTGGCCGTGGCCGTTGCACCGGAGGCAGGGCGCGTTGCAACGTTGGCCGGGGTCGTTGCAACGGAGGCAGGGAGCGTTGCAACGGATGCTGGGCACGGTGCATCGTTGGCTGGGAGCGTTGCAACGGAGGCTGGGTTTGGTGCATCGTTGGCTGGGAGCGTTGCATCGGAGGCACCCGCTGTTGCAACGGATGCCGGACGCGTTGCAATCGGGTTTCGCCGGAGCCCAACGCCCGTGATCGACCTTGGACTGGGGGCGGGTGACCCCGGCGGCAACACCACAACCACAACGTGCTTGCTAGTGTGCCTAGGCAACGTGCATCTTGTTGGCATTGTGCCCAGCAAGCCTTTGGGCATCTCACCTTGCTCGCATTGCGCCAAGCAAGCCTTTTGGGCAACTCGAGTTTCAGCGCGGCCGTTCGGTGCGCGAGGCAAGGAGCCAGACACACTAACAACCCGCACACCACTCATCCGCCACCACGGTCTGCAAACCCAGCACGCCCGGACGAACCGCCCCCCGCACGCCTTGGAGCGTGCAGGCAAGCGGAAGCATACGGGAGTGCCGAGCCAACTCCGCTGGGCAGGGTTCGGGGGAAGCGACGAAGAACATTCAAGGGACAGCCCGAGGCGTGAGGTGCTTTGGGTGATAATCGAACAGCCGCACCGTCTAGATTAAGCAACACGCACAACAAAACCAACACCGCGTCGGGCACCGTCTTGCGTCGACCCTAGACGTAGGGCGAGCACGCCGCGGGTGCACAAGGCACAACTCCACCACGCCATGCTCCCTAGGTGGTGCCTAGATAGGCCGTGCATGGACGTGTTTCCGTTCTTGGTCCTTTGGTGATCGGGGTGTGCAGCAGCCCGACGCCTGTGCTCAACCTTGGACCCGGGGCGGGGGACCCCGACGGCACACCACAACCACAACGGGCTTGCTAGTGTGCCTAGGGGATGGCAAGGCATCGTGCATCTTGCTGGCATTGCGCCCAGCAAGCCTTTGGGCAACTCGAGTTTCAGCAGCACGACACCCCTCCCCCTTATAATAGGTTGCCGAGCCATTACCAAAGTGCCACGGGTAGACATCCTTTTCCGTGAGGAGACATACTCAAGGAAACTGCTCTAGAGGTCGAATTTTGATGCCGTTTTTTGCGACAATCTCTAGAAAAATAAGATCTTTCCATCCACCAAATTTGGTGAATTTACACCGTGTGGATTTTTTTTGCCGATTTTTTTCCCACCCGAAAAGCAGGAAATTCAAAAAAATGAAAAATGGAGCAAAAGTGCGATTTTTGACCAGGATTTTTTTGTGCAGCCTTTAAATAATATTACCAAGGTTCCCTCAAAATTTCAGGAAAATTTCACGAGCCAATTGTGAGATATGAAAATTTGGCTCCTTCGTTGCAACGCTCCGAGCCATCGTTGCAACGGCGGGTGCCTCCGTTGCAACGAAACCAGCCAACTCAAGCAAACTGCTCTAGAGGTCGAATTTTGTTGCTGTTTCTTGCGACAACCTCTAGAAAAATAAGATCTTTCCATCCACCAAATTTGGTGAATTTACACCGTGTGGATTTTTTTTGCCGATTTTTCTCCCACCCGAAAAGCCGGAAATTCAATAAAAATGAAAAACGAAGCAAACGTGCGATTTTTGACCTGGATTTTTTTGTGCGGCCTTTAAATAATATTACCAAGGTTCCTTCAAAGTTTCAGAAAAAGTGCACGAGCCAATTGTGAGATATGAAAATTTGGCCCTCCCTAGAGATTGGCTGAACTGGTGTCTCGAGAAGTTCCCAACGAAATCGTGGATTAACCGTTTGAGAGATGTATAAACATAGCTGTTGGCTTGTGCTTTCCTTCCTAGTATTCACATGAACCCATGTAGACGCGGGTGTTTGTTAGGCACATTCGTTTTAATGTGATGAATAGAGCAAATTTGTCAGATCATCCTATTCACCACGATGAAGATCGGATATACATCTTAGAAGTAATCAAACACTAATCGAAGAAGAGATAGTAATATTTTTATTAATTCATAGGGCTCAGCAGGGCTCTTCCCCTCAACCTAGGAGGTTTAGAAACTCATACTGAGGTAAAATACAACGATAAACGTGTATGATGAGAAAAAATGATGTCCATTTTTCTTTTGAATGACATGAATAAAATCCTTCAAATACTAAGCTAATGACAAGTAAGGGTACAACAGTCTTTTTAGTGTTAAAATCCACTTCTGGAGCCCATTTGGTGAGTGTTTGGGCTAAGCTTGATGAGATCCACGTGCTATGAGATCTTTTGGATGTGGAACGCCAGCTAGGGAGTCATCTCTGGGCGTTTGGACATTGGGCTTTGCTTCCTTGGGCGCTGGACGCCAGAAAAAGGCCAAAAGCTGGTGTTGGATGCCAGTTTTGGGCCTTCTACTCTGAAACAACGTATGCACTATTATACATTGCTGGAAAGCTCTAGAAGTTATCTTTCCATAACCGTTAAGAAAGCTCCATTTGGACTTCCCTATCTCCAGAAAACCTCTTTCGAGTGCAGATAGGTCAGATTTAGACAGCATTTGCAGTGCTTTCTCTGTCTTTGAATCAGACTTCTGCTCCCGCTCCTCAAATTCAGCTAGAAAATATATGAAATAGTACAAAAACACACAAGCTCAAAGTGGAATCCAAAAATGTGAATTTAACACTAAAAATTGTAAAAACTCAATAAAAACTAAGTAAAACCTATTAAAAACTATATAAAAACTATGCCAAAAAGCGTATAAAATATCCGCTTATCATGACCCCAGCCAACATTGCAACGCGTCCGGCATCCGTTGCAACGCGCCCTGCCTCCGTTGCAACGGACCCCAGCATCCGTTGCACCGCGCCGAGCATCCGGTGCAACGGCCCCCAGCCAACGTTGCAACGCGACCTGCCTCCGATGCAACGCTCCTAGCCAACGATGCACCAAACCCAGCCTCCGTTGCAACGCTCCCAGCCAACGATGCATCGCGCCCAGCATGTGTTGCAACGCGCCCAGCGTCCGTTGCAAGCCTCCCAGCGTCCGTTGCAAGCTGCCCTGCCTCCGTTGCAACGGCCACGGCCAACGTTGCAAGCCGCCCTGTCTCCGTTGCAATGACCCCAGCCAACGTTGCACCGCGCCATGCCTCCGCTGCAACGGCCACGGCCAACGTTGCATGGCGCCCTACCACCGTTGCAACGACCCCAGCCAACGTTGCAACGCGTCTGGCATCCGTTGCAACGCGCCCTGCCTCCGTTGCAATGGACCCCAGCATCCGTTGCACCGCGCCCAGCATCCGGTGCAACGGCCCCCAGCCAACGTTGCAACGCGACCTGCCTCCGTTGCAACCCCCTCGGCCAAGGTTGCAACGCGCCCGGCCAAGGTTGCAATGCCCCCGGCCAACGTTGCAATGCGCCCGGCATCCATTACAACGCCGACGGCCAACGTTGCAATGTGTCCGGCATCCGTTGCACTGCCCCCAGCCAACGCTGCAACGCGCCCGGCATCTGTTGCACCGCCCCCAGCCAACGCTGCAACGCGCCCTGCCTGCGGTGCTGGTGCGCGAAATTGTGAACAATACTTTTTCACAACTCTCATAATCCCCGGTAATGGCTCCAGAAACGTGGTAGCTCAATACCATGGCATTACACAACTTCGCACAACTAACCAGCAAGTGCACTGGGTCGTCCAAGTAATAAACCTTACGTGAGTAACGGTCGATCCCACG
>NW_026264986.1:139467-141967 GCF_000817695.3 Arachis duranensis | reverse complement strand
AATTGAAGGTGTTCTGTTTCATTCTCCCTCTGAGATTTCTCTCTGCTTTCTTTACTGCTTAATTGAATCTAATTTTCTGTTAATTGCTCTTCATCTACTCTTGCTGCACTTTACATTTCTTTAATTTCTTTGCAATTGCTCTTGTTGGATCTAGGAAGGCATTGAGATCTAAACTTGGTTATTTAGTCTCTTGGGTCCTGAGATCTATTGGTTTCCATTTTAATTTCCTTGTTTAATTACTACGCCAAGCTTATTTTCCTTTTAGTTTGAGATCCGGTTCAACTAATTCCATCAATTACTTTTCATTCTGTTAAATTTTGCTTTTCCTTGTTTAATTCCTGCAGATCCAATTCCCATTCCCCTTTTATTTTTCAAGTCATTTATATTCCTTGCACTTTAAGTTTCTGCAATTTACATTACTTGCACTTTAACATTCAGCTCTTTTTCTTTTTGTTCCCTTTAATTTCCTGCAAATCACCCACTCCCCTTTACATTCTATGCAATTTAATTTCTATCAACACAATTTCACACAATCAACACTTGTTTGCTTGACTAACTCAACCACTAAACTAAAATTGCTTAATCCTTCAATCCTTGTGGGATCAACCTCACTCCCGTGAGTTTTATTACTTGATGCGACCCGGTACACTTGCTGGTGAGTTTTGTGTCAGATCGTTTTCCGCACATCAAGTTTTTGGTGCCGTTTGCCGGGGATTGAAATTGATTGACAATGGTTAAGTGAGTTTGTTGTTTAGATCAAGCACTTTTTCTTTAATTTTGACTTACCCACTAACTGTTTGAGGATTTGCTTCTACTAACCCACTAACTGTATGAAGTTTTGTCTCAACTAACTACACTCAATTTTCAAAAGTACCACTGTGTGTTCCGTTTGTTGATTTATATGTCACAGGAAAGAAGAGAGGCCAGAGGGAAGGCTATCATTGAAGAAGGAGTTTCTGAGAAAGAAGAACACCACAACATAAAGCCGCAACTCATTACACTAATCAAGAACAATTGCTCCTATGGTGGAAATCCATTGGAGGATCCTAAACAGCACATATCCATTTTTCTGAGGACTTGTGGTGCTGTCAATCTCGATGGTGTAAATCATGATACCTATAAGCTCTTGTTATTTCCTTTCTCACTGAGGGATGAAGCGGTACAATGGCTTGAAACCTTTCCCCAAGGAAGTATCACTAGTTGGGATGATTTGGTTGCCAAGTTTCTAGCCAAATTCTCATCCCAACAAACCATCAAGCTGAAAGAGGGAATACATCCATTCATACAAGGAGGGGAAGAACCACTCTTCAAAGCATGGGAAAGATACAAGAAAGCAAGTGACAAAGTGGGTCTCCAAGCTTTCTATGAAGGATTAACCCCAGAAACAAGAGAAGCGGTGGACTACTTCTCAGATGGCCTACTCAAAGTGACAACAACCGCCCAAGGGACTGCAGTTTTCAATGACAAAGGAGTCAACAATCAACACTTGTTTGAGAAACCACAGAATGCAATTTCAGAAAAGAAAGTGATGAATCTTGAAGGAGTGAGGAGCATGAAAGTGAGGAAGTCATTTCAGAGAATTCACACTCAAGTGAAGCAGAAAATCACATGAAGGAAAGGCTCGTGGAACCACCAATACAAGAGGCCCTTAATGAAGAAATCACTCCAATAATCACACAGCAACCAAGACTTGGATTCAAAGAAGTGAAGGCAACTAACAAAAGCACCAATCCTGTCCCTAATCCAGTAAGCAAGATCAATCAAGCCATTTGCAAAAGGAAGCTTGCTGAGGAAAAGCCAAGACAAGGGACAGTAGCTGAAACTTCTCCCCTCTTGGAGTCATTCCTCTTAACAAACTGGAAGAAGAGGAAGAAAGTAAACAACATGTCAACAGTAGGTACGAATTCTCTTCTTTGCTTTGCTTTCATTCTTTGTTTTGTTTCAAATTCAATAAATTGGCATATGGTTACATTCTAAGTTTGGTGTTGCCTTGCAACAAATTGTTTTCAATCTTTTTGGATGATTGCATCAAATCAAAAATGAAAGCGACACACCAAGATTCTAAGTTTGGTGTGCCACCTATTTTTCTATGCAAATCATTCAGCAACACCACTTGTCTGCATAACCATAATGTCTTTGCAGTATTAATTTTTTTTTGGTTTGATATTTTGTTATTCTGTTTACTTTAGTTAATTCTTTGTTTTTAATGCTTTCATTTTAGTCTGCTTATTTGCTGTGTTTATTAATACGTCACCAAGAGAGCTTTATTAATGACAGATTCTTGGCTTAGTGATCGTATTTAATAAAGAACAGTTTCATTTGCTTGGTTTTAATTCAAATAAATGGACATAGGATTGCATTTTAAGTTTGGTGTTGCTATGCAACACAATTTGCTTCAAATCTTTACTGGATACTTGCATTGATTCCAAGTGAAAGTGTCACACTAAGTTTGGTGTGCCACTTATATTTTTTTATGCAATGTATCATGCACACCATCTTA
>NW_026264986.1:137589-138649 GCF_000817695.3 Arachis duranensis | reverse complement strand
TTTTTCTATGCTTTTTCCTTTGTTTTCAATAGGTTTTATGCACTTTCTTGAGCCATAAGCAAGCCATTTGGGTAGATTTTCATGCTTCCTTTGATTTAATCAACCATGTGTGAATTCATGCTATTTCATGAGGTTTTATGCTATAATTATCACATATTATGAAAGAATGAATATCTCATGATTTTGAGCATAGCTTTGATGTGTTTGGTTGATTAATGATAGGTGAAGAAAGCTTGGAGAAAGGTTGAAGCAAGAAGGAATGGCTAGGAGCAAAGAGAGGACAATGAAATAAGTGAAATTGAACCAAGAAGCATAAAGTTGGACTTGAAGTTAGCCCTCAAACGTTTGCACAAACTTTTGGGTGAAAAGTTAGCCTCAAAGTTAGACCCCTAACTTTTAGGCTAACGTGAGAATTTGAAAATCACTCCCTGGGCTACTCACGTTTGCGCCAATGTTAGCCCCCTAACTTTTGGGCTAACGTTGGCACATGAAGATACAAGGTTAGGGGGCAAAAGTTTGCGCCAACGTTAGCCCCCTAACTTTTGGGCTAACGTTGGTGCCACACACCACAACAGCTTGAAGGGGTATACTTCCAACAAGAATAACTTGAGCTACAGAGCTCCAAATGAGGTGATTCAAGAAGAATTGGAAAGTAGAAATCAAGAGCTTTCCAAGCATATATGGCACTGCATGGTAGACACTAAAATTGAGGGAGAAAACTGCCCCGCAATGTGCATAAACGAACATGGTGGCAAGCGGCAGTGAGGCCAACTGACCTCTGCACTTTCAACGGAGTATAACTCAAGCTGTAGAGCTCCAATTGATGCGCTTCCAATGGCAATGGAAAGTAGACATTCAGAGCTTTCCAACCATATCTGATAGTCTATATTGGGCATAAAATTGGCAACATGACAAGAGGACAAAGTTGGCACCATAAATGTACAAAGGGAGGCCAACGTTGGAGCAAAAGTTAGACCCCTAACTTTGGCACCAACGTTGGTATCAGCAGATTATGGTAGCTGATATGAAAAGTTGGAGCAAAAGTTAGACCCCTAACTTT
>NW_026264986.1:133047-135405 GCF_000817695.3 Arachis duranensis | reverse complement strand
TCCAGGCCTGGCCTAGCGTTGGGCCGCGCACGCCGTGTTGCCCCTCGCGGGGCGCACAGGCCTCCCGCCGTTCCCACGCCGTGCTCGGACTTGGGGGATGATCCCTTGTCCTGGGCCAAGCTCAAGGAGTTGCCCCGGGCGGGTCCCCAAGGCAAAACACCTCCACGCCATGATCCCTAGGTGGTTCCTGGATGGCCCGTGCATGGGAGTGTTTCCCTCGTTGTTCCTACGGTAATCGGGTTTCGCCGGAGCCTGATGCCCGTGATCGACCTTGGACTGGGGGCGGGTGCCCCCGTCGGCAACACCACAGCCACAAGGGGCTTGCTAGCGTGCCTAGGCAACGTGCATCTTGCTGGCATTGCGCCCAGCAAGCCTTTGGGCATCTCACCTTGCTCGCATTGCGCCAAGCAAGCCTTTGGGCAACTCGAGTTTCAGCGCGGCCGTTCGGTGCGCGAGGCAAGGAGCCAGACACACTAACAACCCGCACACCGCTCATCCGCCACCACGGTCCGCAAACCCAGCTCGCCCGGACCGACCGCCCCCAGCACGCCTTGGAGCGTGCAGGCAAGCGAAAGCATACGGGAGTGCCGAGCCGACTCCGTTGGGCAGGGTTCAGAGGAAGCGACGAAGAACATTCAAGGGACAGCCCGAGGCGTTAGGTGCTTCGGGCGATAATCGAACAGCCGCACCGTCTAGATTAGGCAACATGCACAACAAAACCAACACCGCGTTGGGCACCGTCTTGCGTCGACCCTAGACGTAGGGCGAGCACGCCGCGGGTGCACAAGGCACAACTCCACCACGCCATGCTCCCTAGGTGGTGCCTAGATGGGCCGTGCATGGACGCGTTTCCCTTCTTGGTCCTTTGGTGATTGGGGTTTGCAGCAGCCCGACGCCCGTGCTCAACCTTGGACCCGGGGCGGGGGACCCCGACGGCACACCACAACCACAACGGGCTTGCTAGTGTGCCTAGGGGATGGCAAGGCATCGTGCATCTTGCCAGCATTGCGCCCAGCAAGC
Source organism: Arachis duranensis (assembly GCF_000817695.3). Taxonomy (NCBI): domain Eukaryota; kingdom Viridiplantae; phylum Streptophyta; class Magnoliopsida; order Fabales; family Fabaceae; genus Arachis; species Arachis duranensis. Next base: position 134,385 of record NW_026264986.1, on the reverse strand, counting down.
CTTTGGGCAACTCGAGTTTCGGCAGCACGACACCCCTCCCCCCTATAATAGGCTGCCGACGCATTACCAAAGTGCCACGGGTAGACATCCTTTTCCGTGAGGAGACATACTCAGGGAAACTGCTCTAGAGGTCGAATTTTGACGCCGTTTTTTGCGACAATCTCTAGAAAAATAAGATCTTTCCATCCACCAAATTTGGTGAATTTACACCGTGTGGATTTTTTTTGCCGATTTTTTCCCACCCGAAAAGCCGGAAATTCAAAAAAAATGAAAAACGGAGCAAAAGTGCGATTTTTGACCTGGATTTTTTTGTGCAGCCTTTAAATAATATTACCAAGGTTCCGTCAAAATTTCAGGAAAAGTGCACGAGCCAATTGTGAGATATGAAAATTTGGCTCCTCCGTTGCAACGCTCCGAGCCATCGTTGCAACGGGGGTGCCTCCGTTGCAACGCTCCCAGCCAACGATGCACCAAACCCAGCCTCCGTTGCAATGCTCCCAGCCAACGATGCATCGCGCCCAGCATGTGTTGCAACGCTCCCAGCGTCCGTTGCAAGCCGACCAGCGTCCGTTGCAACGGCCAAGGACAACGTTGCACCGCGCCCTGCCTACGTTGCAACGACCCCGGCCAACGTTGCAACGCGCCCTGCCTCCGGTGCAACGGCCACGGCCAGCGTTGCATTGCGCCCTGCCTCCGTTGCAACAACCCTAGCCAACGCTGCAACGCGTCCGGCATCCGTTGCAACGCGCCCTGCCTCCGTTGCACTGCGCCCAGCATCCGTTGCAATGCCCCCAGCCAACGTTGCAACGCGCACAGCATCCGTTGCAACGGCCCCCAGCCAACGCTGGAACGCGCCCTGCCTCCGGTGCAACGGCCACGGCCAGCGTTGCATGGCGCCCTACCTCCGTTGCAACGACCCCAGCCAACGTTGCAACGCGTCCGGCATCCGTTGAAACGCGCCCTGCCTCCGTTGCACCGCGCCCAGCATCCGTTGCAACGGCCCCCAGCAATCGTTGCACCGCGCCCAGCCATCCGTTGCAACACGACCTGCCTCCGTTGCAACCCCCTCAGCCAACGTTGCAACGCGCCCGGCATCCGTTGCAACGGCCCCCTGCCAACATTGCACTGCGCCCGGCATCCGTTGCAACGCCCTCAGCATCTGTTGTAACGGCCCCCAGCCAACGCTGCAACGCGCCCTGCCTCCGGTGCAATGATAGCCATAAACTTGATAGCTACGATTTTAGGAAATTGCACGATCGGCAAAAATTCCTTCCGGCAAGTGCACCGGTTATCGTCAAGTAAAAACTCACAATAGAGTGAGGTTGAATCCCACAAGGA
>NW_026264986.1:129218-131081 GCF_000817695.3 Arachis duranensis | reverse complement strand
CTTGATGTGTGGAAAACGATCCAACACAAAACTCACCGGCAAGTGTACCGGGTCGCATCAAGTAATAATAACTCACATGAGTGAGGTCGATCCCACAGGGATTGAAGGATTGAGCAATTTTAGTTTAGTGGTTGATTTAGTCAAGCGAATCAGATTTTGATTGAGTGGGTTGTATTTAACAGAAGCTAAATTACTTGAAATGTAAAGGGAGAAGGGAAATTGCAGTAAATTTAAAGAGCAGGAAAGTAAACTTGCAGAATCTTAAAGAACAAGAAGGTAAATGACTGAAACTTAAAGTGCAAGAAATGTAAATTGCAGTAACTTAGATGGCAAGAAATGTAAATTGCTTGAATGTAAAAGGGGTTTGAGGATTGGGATTGCAGAATCTAAACAAAGAGAAAGTAAATTGCAACAATTAAGAGAACAGAAATTGAATTGGAAGCAATGAGGATTCAAACAGAAATTGAAATTAAAATGCAGCAAGGTTCACAGAAGAACCAAAAGTAAATTAGGATCTCAGGGTTCAAGAGACTAGGTAGCAGAGTCTAGATCTCAATTACCTTCCCAGATCCAAGTTCTCAAAGCAATTGACAAGAAATTGAAGAAGAAATAGTAAAGAGAATTGAAATTGGATTCAATTATGCAGAAAATGATTAAAGGAATTTTGAATGGAGGTTGAGACAGAATTTCCTCAACTCTTCACACCCAAAATTCAAAACAAGAAAATTAAGAAGACCCAAGCAAGAACGAGGAAGAAGAGAGATCAATTCTCCTCCCCAATTCTCTGAAATCTCAGTGAAGACACCAAGAGAAGTTCCCAAGTGCAAAATTCAAAAGCTAAGCAAAAAGGTCTCCAAAAAAAAAGTCGTAATAATTACATCAAACTAGGGCAGGATTTGGTGCATGTTGGTGCTTGCTTGGTGCGGCTTGGTGTGGCTTGGTGCGGTTTGGTGCTTGCTGGTGCGCAAAACGCTGCCCTGCCCTTGCGGAGGGCAGGGCAGGAAAAATTGGTGCGCCAGATGGGTACTTGGTGCGCTGCTTGGTGCTGCCAGATTCAAGCTGTGATGCGCGCTGGTGCTGCCAGGATCGAGTGTTGGTGCGCAGAATGTTGCCCTGCCCTCGCGGAGGGCAGGGCAGAAAAACATGGTGCTGCCAGGATCGAGTGTGGTGCGCGCTGATGCTGCCAGGGTAGTGATTTGGTGTGCCAGACTCACTTCTTGGTGCGCCAGAGTTGTGCACCAACAAAATGCTGCCCTGCCCTCGCGGAGGGCAGGGCAGTGTTTTCACTTTGATGCCCCAGGTTCGAATCATGGCCGAAACACACGCTCATTCCTTTTCCTTGGTTTCTTGGCACGGTGATGGGGCTTAGTTCCTTGCTTCCTCATGGTCCCGTGTTCAACTCTTGTGGCAAGCATTTGGAGACATTTTCCTTTGATTTTTTTCCTTGATGAGCCCGATACTGCCCTTGTGGAGGGCAGGGCAACATTTTCTCCTTCTTGATTTCAAGGCACAATTTGTGCTCTGCCCTTGTAGTGGGCAGGGCAGAGTTGCCTTCTTTGCTTAGTTCCCTTATGTTGCCCTCCTAGAGGGCAGTGTGCCCTTGTGGAGGGCAATGCTTGCCTCCCCCATTGTATTTGGCACACTTTTCCTTCCTTTAACCACGCTTCCTTCTCCTTGGGTCACGCTTTCTTTAGGCCACGCTTTTCTCTTTTATTCTTTTCTTCACCTAAAATAAACCAAAACAACCACTCCAAGTATCACTAAATTCATAAGGCTTATAAATCAATTAAAATTCAATTAAAATTAGCTTAAACCTCAAGAGTTAACATTAATATCATGGTGGTTGCTTGATTTAAAGAAGTT
>NW_026264986.1:112313-124813 GCF_000817695.3 Arachis duranensis | reverse complement strand
TTTGTCTTCACTGTATTACATATCCTCAGTCAGAAAAACAGACAGATGTTGATTTGGGTCTTCAAGAGGTCCCCCTCCATAGGAGTAGTTGTTTTGTACCAAAGTGATGAGTTGGGGTTTTAACTCAAAGTTATTGGCCTGAACACTTGGAGTGGCAATACTGCTCCCACAATGTCTTGGATCAGGGATGGTATAAGAAGATAACACCCTTCTAGGTGGTCCATCATTGTTGTTGACCCCTCCAGGAGGATTTTGCATCTCATCCCCCATGACTTGGTCTTCTCCCTCTGACTCCTCTTCACCAACTATTCCCTTTCCTCTTTCTGCTCTCCTTACCCTTCGGAGGGTTCTCTCGTCCTCAATATTAAGTCTATTGACTCCTGACATACACGAACAAAACCAAAGTCACAAGTGAGACACTCCAGAACTAGAGTGGAATTGGAGTTAGTGAAACAAAGTATCAAACAGTTAGTGGGTTTAACAAAAACACTAAAAAAAATGCTTAATCTAAACTACCATTCACTTAATCATTGTCAATCTTTTCCAATCCCTGGCAACGGCGCCAAAAACTTGATACGTAAAAATTTGATTTCACGTACAACCGGCAAGTATACCGGGTCGCATCAAGTAATAAAACTCACTAAGAGTGAGGTCGATCCCACGGAGATTGGTAGATTAAGCAACTTTAGTTAAATGGTAAATTTAGTCAAGCAAACATGGTTTTGATTTTATGAGCATTGTGATTTTTGAACATAACTGCAGGAATTTAAATGGCAAGGAATTTAAAGAACTGGAATATAGAAATAAAATGAAAGTAAATAACTAAAACTTAAAATGCAAGAAACTTAAATGACATCAAAGATAAATTGCAAAGAATTAAAGGTTGCAGAAATTTAAAGAGCATAAGAGCAAAGAGCAAGAAATAAAGGAACAGAATGTAGATGACAAGAATAATAAATTGACAGAATGTAGCAGGGAAATGGGGTGATGGGTGTTCAAACAACTAAAAGCAAAAGAAATAAGAATTAATGATGGAGAGGATCATTAGGGATCAGAGATGCAAGTTCTCATGAATTGATGTTGATCAATTCCTTCTCAATCATGGGTATAGATCCATGGCAAGTGGGTAATTAAATCCCAATCTCTTGGTGATTCAATTTCTCTCAACATAACCAATTGCCACTCTCGTGATCTAATTGTTCATGAGAAGAGATGAAGCTCAATTTCTAATCCAAGCCACACAATGTACAGAATCTCAACTTAGGAAGGTTACATCTCACATACCAACCAAAGTGTATTGATTAAGGAGATTATGAGAGGATGAACTCTAAACTGATCTATGTGGTTCATTTCTCAAATTCACCACATAATTCAAATAGATTAACCCCTCTCTCGATGGTGGTTGAATCTTTGAAGAACAAGAATTTCCTCTTGGATTAACCACTTGAATTGAGAAGGAGAAGATGATGTATCAATGCATCCAAACAAGCAGAGCTCTTCCACCTAATGAAAGTGGGGTTTAGTGAATCATAGCTCCAATTTCAACAACAATTGCCATAAATGAAAATTAAACTAAGTGTGAAGAAAGATGAAGAAGAATAAGGAAATGCTTAAAGACTCAAAACTCCAGAAGAAAAGTTCCAAGAAACCAAAAATAGCTCTCCGGGTATCCTCCCGGAAGTGCTAGAGAGTTCTCCAAGTAAGTGCTAAAAGTCTCAAAATTCTAAGTGTCAAAAAGTCCCCCTCAAGTACAAACTCCTTCTCTATTTATATTAGTCCTAAAACTCCTTCAAAGATCTTTAATTGGACTAGCAATGTGGGCTTCCTCTTTGTTGAATTCTTGGCTCAATGATAGAAGTGTTGCTAGACTTGGAAGGAGGATTTCATTCATGATGCTTCTGGCCCAATGGCTTGGCGTTTTAGCCAATAACGCTAGCCTTAATGCACGTTGGCAACGTGCATCATGTTTTCCTGGGAGTGAGCTTTCAGACTTGGGCGTTGCTAGCCCAAGTTGTTGCTAACAACTTGCTTTTCTTCTTCTTGACTCTACTTTCATGCTAAATGTAGCCCAGAATTTGAGTGTCAATCCTCTGCTTCAATATGGACTATTATACATCATTGGAAAGCTCCGATTGTCTTCTTTCTAGTGCACTTGGAATCATCTCAATTGGATTTTTCTAGCTCAAGTTATGTTTCCGTTGGCAACGCCCTCGACACTCTCCTTGGCTCAGCTATTTGCTTGCCTGCGTTGCCATCAAACACTCACTCCTTTCTCCAAGTTGGCAACGCCAACATTTGCTCTCCAGGGCTGCCTTGGCGTTGCCTTCAACAACTCACCTTTTCTCCAAGTTGGCAACGCCAACATTTGCTCTCCAGGGCTGCCTTGGCGTTGCCTTCAACAACTCACCCTTTTCTCCAAGTTGGCAACGCCAACATTTGCTCTCCAGGGCTGCCTTCTTGCCAAACTTGATGTAATCTCAAGGCTTCTTGCTCCAATTCTTGCTCCATGACCTTCTTGCTTCCTTACCTATCATTAACCAAAGAATTTGCTTCAAAGTTTTGCCATTCTATGCAAAAATTTTCAAGAGATTCATTCATGCTAATTCATTTGTCAACTCCTTGAATTCTTTGCACAAATATGGCCAAATTCCACCTAGTTCTTGGTTCATGAATGCATGGAGAGAAAACTCACACAAATGCTTGTTTATTTCAAAGAAAGTGAAAGAAATTAAGCTAAAACTACTTAAACTAACTAGCTAATATAGTAAATATGCAATTGCATCACAACACCAAACTTAAAGTGTTGCTTGTCCTCAAGCAAAAGATAAAAGACTTTGTCACAAGAATCTAAGATGTATGACTTGAATGTTTTACCAGAGATTCCTTCCAAAGCGGCTTGGAGTTGATTCATGTTTAAGGTATGGGGTTCTTCCATTTCTTGAGGCTCCTCCTCTTGTCTTGCTTCTTTCCTTTTCTTTCTTCTTGCTAAAGGTTGCCTTTCCAATTGGGTTGTGGTGACAAATTCCAATCTTTTTCGGGTGAGAGGTTTTCCAATAGAGACCACATCAGTTTCTTCAAATTCTTCCAGAGGCACTCTAGCTTCTTCACATAAGCGCAGAATAGTACTAGGATATCCTAGCCAGCTATCCTGTTTGACCTTTTGAGCTATGTCAATGATGTTCTTGGCTATAATTTCTCCAATATTGATCTCCCCTCCTTTCATTATGCAGTGGATCATTATTGCTCTATTCACGGTCACTTTGGAATTATTTGAAGTGGAGATCAATGATCTCCTCACTATGTCATGCCATCCTTTTGCTTGAGGTATGAGATCACCTCTCCGAAGTTTGAGTGGTTGTCCATGTGAATCCAACACCCAATCCGTGCCTACTCTGCATAAGTCACTTAACACATCCATATATCTTGGGTCATTTTCAACCCTTTCTTCATAGCTAGCTTGTTTGAACCGTTTTGGTTTGACCTTTAGCACCCTGTTGATAGCGTCCGGACTAAAATCAACAGTCACCCCTCTTACATAACTCATGTATGGTTCTTCATCATCAAATTCTCTTATCACATTAGTGTAGAACTCATAGATGAGAAGCATGCTCACTTCTTGAGGTTGGTTACAGAGAAGCTCCCATCCCCTCTTCCTGATTATTTTTTGTATCTCAGAGTATTCCTCCTTCCTTAGCTTGAAAGGTAACTCTGGAACAACATCTTTGCTTGACATCCAACTAAAGATGCGCTCATTGTGTTTGGATTTGAATCTTCTTCGATCAAAGGTGTTTTCTTCTTCATCTTCTATGGGTTGCTTGTCCCTCCTATCCCTTGATGATGAGGCCATTGAGATTCACTTGCAAGGGTTGAATCTCCCACACCAAACTTAGTTGAATGCTTGTCCTCAAGCATAAAGAAAATGTTTGTGAATGTAGAGAGATAGATGATGACAAGGTAAATTAGACAAGCTAGAAAATGATGGTGAGGGGGAATGGGGTGTTTCGGTTATGTTGAGAGATGTAGTGCATCATGAGTTTTGTTGGGTAAAGATGAGGTCCAAAGCTAACATTTGTGAAGCACGGAATGAGTTGGAAGTTGAGTGTGAATTTGGCTGATGAAATGGGGTGATGAAGAGGTAGAAGGATGAGTGAGGATAAAGTGAGGTTTGATGAATATGGTTGAAGTATTTAAAGTGATGTTTGTGGTGGGGAGGCATGGTTTTAGTGATTTCCGTGGTGGGATGCATGGTTTTAATGGTTCAGTCATAGCATGGGGAGCATGCTTCCTTGTGCCCAATGCATGTTGAGTTGTTTTTTCCAATGCACAAAATTCAAGACTCATGTGACTTTCTCTTCCATGTGTATCCGTGACCTCCCTTCCAAGATTCCCCATCACTTCTTTCTTTCTTTCCTGCAACAAAATTCCAAAATCTTGAGATTCTTAAAGTGACATTACTAGCTAGCAACTTATGATGATATTCTTATGTAAAGTTGACTAAGCAAAAATTAAGATTTATGAATTGATTCCATACTCTACTTTTTCTAGTGTTATTTATGCATGTAAAGACACCAAACTTAGGTGGTGACTAAGTGTTCTATGGAGTTAACTCCAAAAATGGCCACACCAAACTTAGTATCTTACCTACATTGTATGCTATTTTTTTTTATAAAATGAAATCTCTTATTATTGACTACTAAAGCATAAAAATAAAAGAGAACTCCTGTGCATGGGTTGCCTCCCATGAAGCACTTGTTTATTGTCCTTAGCTTGACAATGCAACTTCCTTGCTCATGTTAGCATTTGCACACTTTCTTCCTTGCTCCAGGGACCACCAAAATAATGCTTCACCCTATGTCCATTAGCTGTGAAGGTTTGTTTTGAGGCTTCATCAAGTAATTCTACATAGCCATGAGGTGATACTTTGGTGATGGTGTATGGACCAGTCCATCTAGACCTCAGCTTCCCAGGAAAAATCTTCAATCTTGAGTTGAATAACAACACCTTTTGGCCTGGTTCCAATGTTCTTTGGGAGATTCTTTTGTCATGCCACTTTTTTGCTCTTTCTTTGTATATTCTGGCATTTTCATATGCCTCCAATCTGAACTCCTCCAATTCATTGAGTTGTAGCAACCTCTTCTCTCCTGCTGCTTGAGCATCTAAATTCAGAAGTTTGGTGGCCCAAAAGGCTTATGTTCAAGCTCCACAGGGAGGTGGCATGCCTTTCCATACACCAGCTGAAATGGAGATTTTCCTATGGGTGTCTTGAAGGCTGTCCTGTATGCCCAAAGTGCATCATCCAGCTTCCTAATCCAATCCTTTCTTGTTGTCCCCACAGTTTTCTCCAAAATCCTCTTTAGCTCTCTGTTGGCAAGTTTAGCTTGCTCATTGGTTTGTGGATGATACGGGGTGGCTACTTTGTGAGTAACACCATATTTGTGGAGTAAAGAATTTAGTTGCTTGTTGCAGAAGTGGCTTCCCCCATCACTTATAAGTCCTTTGGGCACTCCAAATCTAGTGAAGATGTTCTTCTTTAGGAATTGCAAGACCACGTTGGTATCACATGTGGTGGTGGCTATTGCTTCTACCCATTTTGAGACATACTCCACTGCTACCAAAATGTATTTGAATGTGTAGGATGGAGGAAAAGGTCCCATGAAGTCTATTCCCCATAGATCAAAGAGTTCCACTTCCGAGATGAACTTCTACGGCATTTCATTTTTCTTTGACAAACCCCCTGTTCTTTGACATTCATTGCAATGGCTCACAAACTCTCTAGCATCCTTGAAGATTGAAGGCCAGTAGAAGCCACTTTGGAGGACTTTTGCAGCCGTTCTTTCAGCCCCAAAATGACCACCATAGCTAGAGTTGTGACAATGCCATAGTATGTTCTTCATCTCACCCTCTGACACACATCTTCTTATCATTCCATCTGGGCATCTCTTGAACAAAAATGGCTCATCCCAGAAGAAGAACTTAGCCTCATGTAGCAGCTTCTTAACTTGTTGTTTTGTGTACTCTTGTGGGATGAGTCTTCCTGCCTTGTAGTTGGCCATGTCTGCAAACCAAGGGATGTGTTGAATTTGTAAGAGGTGCTCATCTGGAAATTCTTCATTTATTGATTGAAGGTTGTCTTGGCATGCATCTTGTGGTAGCCTTGATAAGTGGTCAGCAACTTGATTTTCATTACCCTTTCTATCTTTTATCTCAATGTCAAACTCTTGTAGGAGTAGTACCCATCTGATGAGCCTTGGTTTGGCATCCTGTTTTGACATAAGATACTTAAGAGCAGCATGGTCAGTATACACTAAAACTTTAGATCCAATCAAATATTGTCTAAACTTGTCAAAAGCATATACCACAGCTAGTAGCTCTTTCTCTGTTGTGGTGTAGTTTTTTTGAGCTTCATTCAGTACCTTACTTGCATAGTAGATAACATGAAGCTTCTTTTCCTTCCTCTGCCCCAACACAGCACCAATTGCAAGGTTACTTGCATCACACATGAGTTCAAAAGGTAAGCCCCAACTTGGGGGTGTGATGATTGGTGCTGTAGTGAGCTTAGCCTTTAGAGTTTCAAAAGCATGTTTACACTTATCATCAAAGATAAAAGGATTGTCTACCACCAGCAAATTGCTTAGTGGCTTTGCTATTTTGGAAAAATCTTTGATGAATCTCCTATAAAATCCAGCATGCCCTAGGAAACTTCTAACGGCTTTCACACTAGTTGGCAAAGGAAGTTTTTCTATAATTTCTACTTTTGCCTTGTCAACTTCTATACCCTTTCTTGAAATTTTGTGACCAAGAACAATGCCTTCGGGTACCATGAAATGGCATTTCTCCCAATTTAAAACAAAATTGGTTTCTTGGCACCTTTTCAAGACTAGGGTAAGATGATGCAAGCAAGCATTGAAAGAATCACCAAAGACAGAGAAATCATCCATAAAGACTTCAATAAATTTTTCTACCATGTCTGAAAAGATTGATAGCATGCATCTTTGAAAGGTAGCTGGGGCATTACACAGTCCAAATGGCATTCTCCTGTATGCAAAGACTCCAAAGGGACAAGTAAAGGAGGTCTTCTCTTGATCCATGGGGTCAACCACTATCTGGTTATACCCAGAATATCCATCAAGAAAATAATAATAAGCATGGCCAGCCAACCTTTCAAGCATCTGGTCAATGAAAGGGAGAGGAAAGTGATCTTTTCGTGTGGCATCATTCAACCTCCTATAATCTATGCACATCCTCCACCTTGTCACCGTTCGTGTTGGAATAAGCTCATTTTTCTCATTAACAATGGCAGTCATTCCCCCTTTCTTAGGTACTACTTGCGTTGGACTGACCCATGGGTTGTCAGAGATAGGGTAGATGATCCCAGCTTTACACAACTTCAAGACTTCCTTTTGAACAACCTCCTTCATTGTGGGATTCAATCTTCTTTGAGGTTGTACCACTGGTTTGGAATTTTCCTCTAAGAGTATCTTGTGCATGTGATGCATACAGCAGGGCTTATGCCTTTCAAGTCATCAATGGTCCATCCCAACGCCTCTTTGTGAGCTTTCAAAACCACAAGGAGCTTTTCTTCTTCCTCTGCATTCAATGTGGAATTGATGATCACTGGGAAGCTATCCTTCTCACCAAGGAATGCATATTTAAGATGAGGGGGTAGTGGTTTCAACTCTTGTTGTGGTGCCTCTTCTTTCGTAGCTTCACTTGGTTCCTCTGATGTTTCCAATTTGTTCCCTTCTTGTCCTTTAATGTTCTGGACTTCCTCCTGTTTCACTTGATGGTTTGTGTCAAGTACTTCTTCAACCAAAGAATCCACTACATCAATCCTCATGCAACTTTCTTTCTCAACGGGGTGTTGCATTGCTTTGAAAACATTTATGGTCATTTGCTCATCATGCACTCTGAAAATCATTTCTCCCTTTTCCACATCAATGATTGTTCTAGCTGTAGCCAAAAAGGGTCTACCAAGAATGACTGAATTGTTTCCCTCTTCATCCATGTCTAGGATCACAAAATCAGCTGGGAATATGAAGTTTCCCACCTTCACCAAGAGGTTCTCAACTACTCCATTTGGTATTTTGATGGATCTGTCAGCAAGTTGAAGTGACATCCTTGTGGGTTTAAGCTCTTCAATCATCATTTTCTTCATCATGGTAAGGGGCATTAAGTTAATGCTTGCTCCCAGGTCACAAAGTGATTTGTCAATGGCCATGCTCCCAATCGTGCAAGGTATGAGGAAGCTGCCAGGATCTTTGAGTTTTGGGGGTAGCCCTTTTTGAATGATGGCACTGCACTCTTGAGTGAGAATCACCGTTTCTTTTTCTTGCCAACTTCTCTTCTTGGTGATCAATTCCTTAAGAAACTTTGCATATAATGGCATCTGTTCCAGAGCTTCTGCTAATGGGATGTTGATTTCAAGTTTCTTGAAGATTTCTAAAAACCTCGGGAATTGTTGGTCCTTTGCTCCTTTGTGTATCCTAGTTGGGTACGGAAGCTTGGGTACATAAGCTTTTACTCCTTCATTTTTGTTTTCTTGTTGTAACTTTACATTCTCCTTGTTATCATGGTTGCTTTCTTGACTGGGTGGTTTGCCTTGTGGTTTGACAGCCTCTTTGCTTTTTTTAGATGTTGAAGCCTTTAGTGCTTGCAAGGTTGCTTCAAGATTTGAGATTCTGGTCTCATGATGGTCAATTGGGGGTATGATGGGGGTTGATTGTTGTTGGAAGTTGTTGGGCAGATTAGTGTAGTAATTTTGTGAGTAATTCTGTGAGTTGGATGTTGGTGCAAGAAGGTTATTTGGGTGAGTTTGTGAATTAATATGAGGTGGTTGATATGTGTTTTGTGTTTTTCTATATTGGTTAGTGTTGTTGGCATGGTGATTGTGGTTATTTGTGTTACGGGTGTGGTTGTGGTTGTTGTTCTTTTGCCAATGGTTCTCACCCCACTTTAGATTGGGATGATTTTTCCAAGATGGGTTGTATGTATCACCATGAAATTCATCCTGAGAATTTGAAGTATTCTGCATGTACTGAACTTATTCTTGTGGCTGTTCAACCATGTACTGAACTTGTTCTTGTGGCTGTTCAATAGTGGTCCCTTCACCTTGGCTCCATTCAAGTAATGATTGATTTGTTTTGTTCACTGATGCTAGTTGCAAACCATCCATTCTCTTTGTTATCATTTCCATTTATTGTTGAATTTGTTGGTGCATTAACTTATTTTGTGCCAAGATAGCGTCAACACCTTCAAGCTCCATTACGCCTTTCTTTGAGGCCGGATTATGTTGCCTCTCTGATGAGTAATAATACTGATTGTTTGTCACAATCTCAATGAGGTCTTGAGCCTCCTCAGCAGTTTTCATCATGTTGAGTGATCCTCCTGATGAGTAGTCTAGTCCCTTCCTTGCTTCTAAGCTTAAGCCTTCATAGAAGTTTTGGAGTTTGACCCAATCACTAAACATGTCAGGTGGACATCTTCTCATTAGTGCCTTATATCTTTCCCAGACTTCATACAATGACTCCCCTTCCATTTGCCTGAACGTTTGAACCTCCGTCTTCAGCTTGATGATTCTTTGAGGAGGGTAGAACTTTGCTAGAAATCTGCCATCACATCATTCCAATTATTGAGGCTTTCCTTGGGGAATGACTCTAGCCATTGAGTGGCTTTGTCCCTCAAAGAGAATGGGAATAGCAGCAGTTTGTAGACATCTGGATGCACTCCATTTGTCTTCACTGTATTGCATATCCTCAATGTGCATCTCGTCCTCCATGACTTGGTCTTCTCCCTCTGACTCCTCTTCACCAACTATTCCCTTTCCTCTTTCTGCTCTCCTTACCCTTCGGAGGGTTCTCTCGTCCTCAATATTAAGTCTATTGACTCCTGACATACGCGAACAAAACCAAAGTCACAAGTGAGACACTCCAGAACTAGAGTGGAATTGGAGTTAGTGAAACAAAGTATCAAACAGTTAGTGGGTTTAACAAAAACACAAAAAAAATGCTTAATCTAAACCACCTTTCACTTAATCATTGTCAATCTTTTCCAATCCCCGGCAACGGCGCCAAAAACTTGATACGTAAAAATTAAGATTTCACGTACAACCGGCAAGTATACCGGGTCGCATCAAGTAATAAAACTCACTAAGAGTGAGGTCGATCCCACGGAGATTGGTAGATTAAGCAACTTTAGTTAAATGGTAAATTTAGTCAAGCAAACATGGTTTTGATGATGGTGTATGGACCAGTCCATCTAGTCCATCAAGTAATTCTTCGGCCATGATGGTGCAGGCCGGGTCTATGCCTAGCCCGGGCACCCCCGCGGTCGTTGCCCGGTCTCCGTTTCACGGGCCTTGGCCTGCCTCGAAAAACCCCAGCTTCTCCTGGGGAATATTTATGGCCTCGAGCCGAGAACTTTTTTAACTTGTGAAATTTTTCAAGGGGAGGGAGGAATCGAAGCGACAAGGGCTGAATCTCAGTGGATCGTGGCAGCAAGGCCACTCCGCCACTTACAATACCCCGTCGCGTATTTAAGTCGTCTGCAAAGGATTCTACCCGCCGCCCGTTCGGAAAAGCGCTTCAAGGCATCCCACAGGGCTCGTCTGCCTTGGGGGCTTCGCCAACGACACATGCCTCTGGGGGGCCAGGCCCCCTACTGCTGGTCGGCAAACGAGCGGCGGGCGTACGCGTCGCTTCTAGCCCGGATTCTGACTTAGAGGCATTCAGTCATAATCGAACGCACGGTAGCTTCGCGCCACTGGCTTTTCAACCAAGCGCGATGACCAATTGTGCGAATCAACGATTCCTCTCGTACTAGGTTGAATTACTGTTGCATGGCACCCTGCCTCCGTTGCAACGACCCCAGCCAACGTTGCAACGCGTCCGGCATCCGTTGCAACGCGCCCAGCAATCGTTGCAACGCGCCCAGCATCCGGTGCAACGGCCCCAGCCAACGTTGCAACGCGACCTGCCTCCGTTGCAACGGCGGGTGCCTCCGATGCAACGCTCCCAGCCAACGATGCACCAAACCCAGCCTCCGTTGCAACGGCCCCCAGCCAACGTTGCAACGCGACCCTCCTCCGTTGCAACGCCCCCAGCCAACGTTGCAACGCCACCCGCCTCGCAGGGTGCCTGCTCACCCTTTCCCGGGCGCGTCTTTCTACGTGGACCACGTGCCGAGTCTAGGCGTGGCCCGACCTCGGCGGGTGCCAACTCTCCCTCGGGCCACGTCCTTCCCCGGTTGACCCCGTGCCGGGTCTTGCTGCCTATGGGGGGACCAAGCATCGAGCGTAGTGCTGGCATTGCGCCCAGCAATCCTTCGGCCAGGTCGAGTCTGAGCAACTGGGGACGCCTCCCTATAATAGGCTGCCGAGCCGTTACAGAAGTTAAGCCGGTTGAGGTCGGTTTTGCCGTTCGGGGATCCGTTTGCGTTCTATACGGCCCATTCTTCCCCCGGGGGCCGTAGGGGGGCGGGGGAGGGCGACTCGCACCAAAGAGGAAAGGTCATTTTTGACCGGGATATTTTTCGCGCAGCCTTTAAAAAGTATTCTTAACGCCCCGACAAAACTTCAGGCAAAACTCACGAGCCAACGGTGATGTGTGGAAATTTGGGTCCTCCGTTTCAATCGCTGGGGCCTACCGGCCTGAATAGGCCACGTGCCTGTTCTGTCCGACATGAGCAGCGAAACTCTTGTAGGGGTCGAATTTCGACGCAGTTTTTCCCAATCACCTTTAGAATAAACGAGATCATTGCGTCGACGAAATTCGGCCAAGGCACACATGCTGGCCGTCCACACCTGGGCAGGTGCCCGTGCAGGCCGGGTCTATGCCTAGCCCGGGCACCCCCGCGGTCGTTGCCCGGTCTCCGTTTCACGGGCCTTGGCCTGCCTCGAAAAACCCCGGCTTTTCCTGGGGAATATTTATGGCCTCGAGCCGAGAACTTTTTTAACTTGTGAAATTTTTCAAGGGGAGGGACGAATCGAAGCGACAAGGGCTAAATCTCAGTGGATCGTGGCAGCAAGGCCACTCCGCCACTTACAATACCCCGTCGTGTATTTAAGTCGTCTGCAAAGGGTTCTACCCGCCGCCCGTTCGGAAAAGCGCTTCAAGGCATCCCACAGGGATCGTCCGCCCTGGGGGCGTCGCCAACGGCACGTGCCTCTGGGGGGCCAGGCCCCCTACTGCTGGTCGGCAAACGAGCGGCGGGCGCACGCGTCGCTTCTAGCCCGGATTCTGACTTAGAGGCGTTCAGTCATAATCCAACGCACGGTAGCTTCGCGCCACTGGCTTTTCAACCAAGCGCGATGACCAATTGTGCGAATCAACGATTCCTCTCGTACTAGGTTGAATTACTGTTGCATGGCACCCTGCCTCCGTTGCAACGACCCCAGCCAACGTTGCAACGCGTCCGGCATCCGTTGCAACGCGCCCTGCCTCCGTTGCACCGCGCCCAGCATCCGTTGCAACGACCCCAGCCAACGTTGCACCGCCCCCTGCCTC
>NW_026264986.1:101787-104477 GCF_000817695.3 Arachis duranensis | reverse complement strand
ACATATCCTTATTAGGCATATAGCAGAACTTGATTTATGAAGTCTTTATGCAGACAATGATAACTCAATTATTATTGCTGTTACATAGTATACATCTTTCCTCAAAGGCTTGCTAACCTTGCTGTTATAAGACTCACTTTTTTAATTCCTCCCTTGCTAACTTTTCTTGGTTTACCATGCTTAACAGGCTTATTATTCTTTTGGAGGTTTGGTGTCAAATGTTGTAGTATTAGCCTTTGGCTTTATTTTCTTTTTCTTTTTACTCAACATCTTTCCACCACAGACACATTGCTCACTAATTCTTCCTAGGATCATTGATGCCCAGCATCTCTTTGGATAACTAAATGTTCTGTATCTAAGCTGCTCTTTATTGTGGATTTTCAATTGGCCATCCCAAATCAGTTGATCTAAGTGACCGGGTTTTAAAATACCCCTTAGAATTTACTCATCCAAGCATATCTTAGTACAAGAACACCACAGGCATATGTCCTAGGGTCCAAGCTATTGGTGTCCAACCTTTATTCTTTGTTTTTCTTGCCATTTTGGCTTTTTCTTCTTCCTTTTCTTTCTGTTTTCGTTACCAAGGGCTGTTTCATTATTGATAGGAGTCTTTGTAACAGCAAGCTAACTCACATTTGAATGAGAATGATATTATGCAACACTTATTTCATGAGTTATGCATTTAATCAAACACATATACCACCACTAACTTCCATTCTTACTTATGCAACATTGGATATTTCACTTTTCAATTCAAAAAAATCTCTTTTATTTCAGCATATGGGAAACAAAACAAATTTCAAGCTAAGTGATGGTTAACAAGCATTATGCAGATTTAGCATTTTTAACAAACAATTTCACCTGCAGCTAGATAAACACTTTAGCAAGATATACAATGGTTTCCAGATTCAAAGCATTTCACAGCAGCAAGGATCAAGTTTAGATACAACCTTTGAAGTTGCATCCCTTTGATTCTTCCTTCTGTTGTGTTCTCTTTGAGTTAAGATGCATAATGTCTTCAATTGTTGACTCATGTCCTGCATAATTCTCAAAGTTGCTTGCTTCTCAAACCCTTAATTATATGGTTAGTATGCATAAATGGAGTGTGGCTCTTGGAACTGTTTTGGTGTGTGAACACCAAACTTAATTGTTTGCCACTGTCTCAGATGCAACAAGTGACCCATATTTGAAACCCTGTGTCCTTGCTAAAGGTTAATGGAAATAAAACTAGAAAACAATTAAACAGTTGAATAATGTGTTTGGTTGCTTGGAGTTAGCATCATGCAAGAGGTGAGAATGTGTTTTTAAATGAGATTTTTGGTGGAACACCAAACTTAGAATCTTTCATTCTCCCTTAAACTGTTTTGGTGTGCAACACCAAACTTAGCTCCTTGCAATCCATACCAATTATTCAACATTTTTATTGAAGTTACCAAGTATGGACCAGTCCACTTAGACTTAAGCTTGCCAGGGAATATCTTGAGCCGTGAGTTGTACAAGAGTTCTTGTTGTCCAGGTTTGAATTCTTTCTTCAGAATCTTTCTATCATGCCATCTCTTAGCTTTTTCCTTGTATATCTTGGTATTTTCATAGGCTTCTAGCCTAAACTCATCCAGCTCATTCAGCTGCAACAACCTTTTCTCCCCTGCTGCTTCAGAATCCGAGTTTAGAAGTTTAGTGGCCCAAAAGGCTTTGTGCTCAAGCTCTACAGGGAGATGACAAGATTTGCCATATAACAGCTGAAAAGGGGACTTCCCAATAGGATTTTTGAAAGCTATTCTGTACGCCCAAAGTGCATCTTCCAACTTCCTAGCCCTGTTCTGTATGCCCAAAGTGCATCTTCCAACTTCCTAGCCCAATCCTTTCTTGTGCTACCGACTGTTTTTTCTAGGATCTTCTTCAGTTCCCTGTTTGCTAATTCTGCCTGCCCATTAGTTTGAGGGTGATATGGTGTAGCTATCTTATGGATAACTCCATATTTGTGGAGAAGTTTCTCCATTTGTTTGTTACAAAAATGACCACCACCATCACTGATGAGACCTTTGGGTACTCCATATCTAGTAAAGATGTGCTTCTTTAGGAATTGAAGGACAATTTGTGCATCACAGGTAGTTGTGGCTATGGCTTCCACCTATTTTGAAACATACTCCACTGCTACCAAAATATATCTGAATGAATAAGAAGGGGGAAAAGGTCCCATGAAATCAATGCCCCATAGATCAAACAATTCTACTTCCAAAATAAAGTTCTGTGGCATCTCATTCCTTCTTGTTAGTCCTCCTGCTCTCTGGCATTCATTACATTGGTGGACAAACTCCCTAGCATCTTTGAAGATGGTTGGCCAATAGAAACCACTTTGTAATATTTTTGCTGCTGTTCTTTCTGGACCAAAGTGTCCACCATAAGCTGAGCCATGGCAATGCCATAATATATCTTTTATTTCACTTTCAGGAATACATCTTCTGATTATTCCATCAGAGCACCTTCTGAACAGATAGGGTTCATCCCACAAGAACTTCCTTGCTTCATTGATTAGTTTCTTCACTTGTTGCTTGGTGAATTCTTGAGGTATCTTCCTCCCTACTTTGTAGTTTGCTATATCAGCGAACCATGGTGTTTGTTGGATCAGCATAAGATGTTCATCTGGGAAGCTTTCATTCACAGGTAATGAGGCCTTTTGAATTGTTTCT
>NW_026264986.1:101169-101651 GCF_000817695.3 Arachis duranensis | reverse complement strand
AAGTCTTGGTTTAGCATCCTGCTTTGACATCAAATACTTGAGAGCGGCATGATCAGTATAAACCACAATTTTAGATCCTATTAAGTACGATCTAAACTTATCAAATGCATAGACTACAGCTAACAATTCCTTCTCTGTTGTAGTGTAAATTTTTTGAGCTTCATTCAATACTTTACTTGCATAATATATGACATGATGCAAATTTCCCTTCTTCTGTCCAAGTACAGCACCAATTGCAATATCACTTGCATCACACATGAGTTCAAACGGTAAGTTCCAATCCGGGGGTGTGATAATTGGTGCTGTTGTGAGTTTATGTTTTAAAGTTTCAAAAGCATGCTGGCAATTTTCATCAAAAACAAAAGGTTTATCAATCATTAACAGGTTACTCAAAGGTTTGGCTATTTTAGAAAAATCCTTGATAAACCTTCTATAAAATCCTGCATGCCCCAAGAAACTTCTAACAGATTTCACATTAGTTG
>NW_026264986.1:98527-100219 GCF_000817695.3 Arachis duranensis | reverse complement strand
TCTATAATGGCTCTTGCAGTTGCTAGAAATGGTCTGCCCAAGATGATTGAATTGTTGCCTTCCTCATCGGTATCTAGGATTACAAAGTCTGCAGGGAAGATAAACTCTCCAACCTTAACTAACAGATTTTCCATAATTCCATTCGGTGTCTTGATTGATCTGTCGGCCATGACTAGTGACATCCTGGTGGGCTTGAGTTCTTCTATGGCAGCTTCTTCATCATGGACAAGGGCATTAAGTTGATACTAGCTCCAAGATCACAGAGAGCTTTATCCAAGGATAGCTTGCCTATAGTGCATGACACTACAAAACTCCCTGGATCCTTAAGCTTTGGTGGGATTCCTTTTTGGAGCACGGCGCTACATTCCTCACTAAGCATCACAGTTTCCTTCTCATTCCAATCTCTTTTCTTGTTAATGAGCTCCTTCAAGAACTTGGCATACAGGGGCATTTGCTCCAATGCCTCTGCTAAAGGTATGTTGATTTCCAACTTCTTGAAAGTCTCAAGAAATTTGTGAAAATGCTGATCCTTTGTCTCGTTGTGGAATCTTTGTGGATATGGTAGTGGTGGTGTTGAGCTCTTCTCCACTTGATGTTGTCTTGGAATTGGTTCTTCCATGATTTGCTTTCCTTTCTTCAAATTCTGTGGTTTGTTGTCTTCCTTTGTGAATCTGTGAGTTTTTCTGGGACATTCTTGCTTAATATGTCCTTGTTGATAGCTTCATCATTCTTTGTTGGCTCATTGTCATTATTCTTGGTTGCTCCTTGGTTACCATCCACTAACATTTTTCCACTTCGTAGTTGCACGACCTTGCATTCTTCCTTTGGGTTGGGAATGGTGTCACTAGGCAGTGAGCTTGATGGTTTTTCAACAGAAATTTGTTTGGAGATTTGCCCAATTTGCCTTTCTAGGTTCTTCATGGAAGCTTCTTGGTTCTTTGTTGTCAATTCTTGGTTCTTCATCATTTTCTCCATGAACAGCTCTAGATTAGTGATCCTCTGGGATTCTTGTGAAATTGGTTGGTTTTGGGGGGTTGATGGATGATGATAGGTGTTTTGATTTGTTGGGTGGTTGTTAAGTGGATAATGGTTAGAGTTGGGGTAGTTATTTTGTGGTTTTCTATATGTATTTTGGTTAGTGTTTGGCTGGGGGTTATGGTTTGTGTTTTTCCAATTGTTCTGACCTATGTTTCTTTGCCATGGTTGTTGGTTTTGATTATGGTTGTCTCCCCATCTGAGGTTGGGATGGTTCTTCCAAGATGGATTGTAAGTATCCCCATAGACTTCATTTGTTCCAAGATTTTGGTTGTGCATGTACTGGACTTGCTCTTGCTGTTGCTCCTCTTGAGTTTCTTCACTTTGCACCCAAGTAGTTGGTGGTTGGCTTGTGGCACTCACTGATGCAACTTGCAAGCCATCAATTCTTTTGGCCATTTGTTCAAACTGTTGTTGAATCTGCTGCTACATCATCTTGTTTTGAGCTAAAATTGAATCCACTCCTTCCAACTCCATTACTCCTCTTCTCTGTGATGGTTGGCGTTGTCTTTGATGAGCAAAGAAATATTGGTTGTTAGCCACCATATCAATGAGGTTTTGAGCTTCCTCTGTAGTTTTCATGAGTTGTAGTGAGCCTCCGGCAGAGTGATCAAGAGCTTCTTGAGCTTTAAGAGTGAGTCCCTCATAGAAGTTCTG
>NW_026264986.1:89396-89751 GCF_000817695.3 Arachis duranensis | reverse complement strand
TCTTAGTACAAGAACACCACAGGCATATGTCCTAGGGTCCAAGCTATTGGTGTCCAACCTTTATTCTTTGTTTTTCTTACCACATTGGCTTTTTCTTCTTCCTTTTCTTTCTGTTTTTGTTCCCAAGGGCTTTTTTTTGTTTATTGATAAGAATCTTTATAACAGCAAGCTAACTCACACTTAAATGAAAATGATATTATGCAGCAATTATTTTATGAGTTATGCATTTAATCAAACACATATATCACCATTAACTTCTATTCTACTTATGCAACATTGGATATTTACTTTCTAATTCAAACAATTCTCTTTTATTCAAGCATGTGGGAAACAAAACAAAATTTAGCTAAGTGAT
>NW_026264986.1:82971-88215 GCF_000817695.3 Arachis duranensis | reverse complement strand
CCATAGGTTCCTTTCCCGGCCTTCTTTTTGAACTTGAGGAGGCCATCGGATTTGAGGTGAGATGGAGGGAAAAGTGAGAATAGAAGAAAGATGTGTTGTGTTTGGGATGATTCTCGGTTCTATTGTGTGAGATAAGGGAATTGTTTTAGTTTTGGGAGTAGAGGGGATTATGGCTTTCATGTGAAGGTAGCTTGAACGAGTGTGTAAACTATTTAGTGCTAACGGCTATTTATAAGCAGATTTTCCAAGCTTTCCAACAAAACCACAATGAATGAGGAATGAGTTCGTTATTTCCAACAAAACCACAATGAATGAAGAAGGAGCTCGTTGGTGCTCATGAAGGGTTGAGATTGAGTTGTTCATCTAAGGGGTTCATGGGATGGACGGTCTGCATGCATTGTTGAGGCTTTGACGGGGATTCTCTTCTCATTGGTTGCATGTATTTAAGTGTTCGATGATGCATGCATGCAGATTCTGCTTCCCAAGGAGCGCATTTCTCTAGGAACATGTGACCATCCTCTTTTAGTTTATCCTAGCCGTGGCCCCTCCTTGCTTTTGTCGCCATCTCTTCCTCCTAAATAAATCAAACAGCTAGCCTTAGAATATTAATATAAACGTTGGCAATTGACTTGTAATAAAGAAAAAAAATTGTTTTGTTCTGTTTAATTATCATTTGAAATTTTTTGTGATCAATTGTGTCCCTTAATTAAAGATGCTAAAAGTTGGTGAACACCAAACTTATCTCTTATTGAGGGGACGGCTTAGCAATGCAAACCATTCTTCACAATTGATGTATTTTATAAAAAAAATGATGCATGATCCCTTTCTGTATGGTTTTGATTCCATGAATAGGAAACTAATCTGTAGAACAATATTACATATGTAGACACCAAACTTAGTGTTTGGTCATATGCTCCATCAAAATGACGTTTCATATGTTCTAAGAATAGCCCCCTTTCTTTTGGAAAGCAAAAGTTGAGTGTGCCTTAAGGGACACCAAACTTAGAAGTCTGACTTATGCTCTAAAACAGTGTATGCGGTTTGACTTATGCTCTAAGACACTGTATGCATTTATCAGGCATGAAAGTTCAAAATCATACTCAGAGGGATCATAGCTTATTTAATGAAAGATAGGACAGAAATCTTAAATCATGGGTTGCCTCCCATGAAGCGCTCTTTTATTGTCACTATCTTGACATTGAACTCCCTTTAGGGTGGTTGATGCTGGTGATGTCTCAACTTGTCACCTCTCACTGTAAGCTTTCTCTGTGTGCCTTGATGCTCAATTTCAATATGCTCAAGAGAAAGTACTTGGTTGACAATGTAATAATCTTCTGTTCCCAGCTGTTGATACACTAGTTGCACCTTATCACCTTTAAAAAATCCTTCAGTTGGGATTTTCTTATTCTTCCACCCTTTGTAAGCCTTCTTCTTGCTCTTCATCTTTTTCTTTCTTGTTGATCTTTCTTTCTTGACAATGACTTGGGTTGTGATACCTTCCTTCTTGTTTATCATCCCAGCTTCTTTTTGAATTCCTTTTTCTTCTTGCAGCTGCTTATTTTTCTGTTCTACTGCCTTATTGGCTACTTGCTTTGGAAGGAAGTCACTACTTGTCTTGCTTGTTTCTTCATTCCTTTGTGATTCTGGAGAAACTTTCAAGGTGATGCTCTCCTCATGCATCCTGAGGGTTAGCTCTCCCTGCTCTATATCTACGATGGCTCTAGCAGTGGCCAAAAATGGTCGACCCAGTATTATGGAGTCATTCTCATTCTCTGCTGATTCTAGGATCACAAAGTCTGCTGGAAAGATGAACTTGTCAACCTTAACTAAAAGGTTTTCAATCAACCCTGTAGGATATACCACTGATTGGTCTACTAATTCCAAGGACATCTGTATTGGTTTCACCTCTCCTATGCCAAGCTTTTTCACTAAAGAAGATGGAATTAGATTTATACTTGCTCCAAAGTCACACATCCCCTTGTTGATGAATAGGCTTCCAATAGTGCACGGTAGGAAGAAGCCTCCAGGATCTTCAAGCTTGGGAGGAAGTCCTTTACTGATTAATGCACTGCATTCTTCACTGAGCATTACAGTCTCCTTCTCACTCCAACTTCTTTTCTTATTGATGAGCTCCTTCAAAAACTTGGCATATAGAGGCATTTGCTCCAATGCCTCAGCTAAAGGTATGTTGATTTCCAGCTTCTTGAAAGCCTCAAGAAATTTGTGGAAATGTTGATCCTTTGTCTCTTTGTGGAATCTTTGGGGATAAGGCAATGGAGTTGTCAAGCTTTTCTCCCCTTGAAGTTGTCTTGGAATCGGTTCTTCCATGATCTGCTTTCCCTTCTTCAAATTTTGTGGTCTATTTTCTTTCTCTTGGGGTTGATTCTGAGAGTTCTTGCTTGCTGTTGCATCTTCATCATTGGTTTCCTCTTTTTCAACTTGCTTCTTGTCACTTTCCTTGGGCTTCTTGGTGGCTTCTTCATCTTTCAGCAGTGTTTTTCCACTCCTCAACTGTATTGCCTTGCATTCCTCTTTTGGATTAGGAATGGTGTCACTTGGTAGTGAGTTTGATGGTTTTTCAACAGAAATTTGTTTGGAGATTTACCCAATCTGCCTCTCCAAGTTCTTCATGGAAGCTTCCTGGTTCTTTGTTGTCAATTCTTGGTTCTTCATCATCTTCTCCATGAGCAACTCTAGATTGGTGATCCTCTGGGAATCTTGTGAGATTGGTTGGTTTTGGGGTGTTGATGGATGATGATAGGTGTTTTGGTTTGTTGGGTGGTTATTGGGTGGATAATGGTTGGAGTTGGGATAAGTATTTTGTGGTTTTCTGTATGTGTTCTGGCTAGTATTTGGCTGGTTGTTGTTTGTGTTTTTCCAATTGTTTTGAGTTGAGTTCCTTTGCCATGGCTGTTGGCTTTGATTGTGGTTGTCCCCCCATCTGAGATTAGGATGGTTCTTCCAAGATGGATTGTAAGTATCACCAAAGACTTCATTAGTTCCAAGATTTTGGTTATGCATGTATTGGACTTGCTCTTGCTGTTGCTCCTCTTGAATTTCTTCATTCTGACCCCAAGTAGTTGATGGTTGGCTTGTGGCACTCACTGATGCAACTTGCAGGCCATCAATCCTTTTGGCCATTTGCTCAAATTGTTGTTGAATCTGCTGCTGCATTATCTTGTTCTGAGCTAGAATTGAGTCCACTCCTTCCAACTCCATTACTCCTCTTCTTTGTGATGGTTGGCGTTGTCTTTGGTGAGCAAAGAAATATTGGTTGTTAGCCACCATATCAATGAGATTTTGAGCTTCCTCTGTAGTTTTCATGAGTTGTAATGAGCCTCCAGCTGAATGATCAAGTGCTTCTTGAGCCTTAAGAGTGAGTCCCTCGTAGAAGTTCTGCAGCTTGTCCCACTCAGTGAACATCTCTGGTGGACATTTCCTCAATAATGCTTTATATCTTTCCCATGCTTCATATAAATTTTCAGCCTCCATTTGAGTGAATGTCTGCACCTCAGTCTTCAATCTTATGATCCTTTGAGGAGGATAAAATTTGGCAAGGAACTTGCTTACCAAGTCATCCCACGTGTTGATGCTCTCCTTTGGAAATGTCTCTAGCCATTGAGTGGCTTTGTCTCTGAGAGAAAATGGAAAGAGCAGCAACTTGTAGCTGTCAGGAGGCACACCATTGGTTTTCACAGTATCATAAATCCTCAAGAAGGTAGATAAGTGTTGATTTGGGTCCTCCAATGGCCCTCCTCCAAAAGAACAGTTATTTTGAACCAAAGTGATGAGTTGTGGCTTTAGTTCAAAATTGTTTGCATTGACATTAGGAGTAAGAATGCTACTTCCACAGTGTCTAGCATTTGCAAATGTGTATGAAGCCAGGACCCTTCTTTGTTGTGGGTTATTGTTGGCCCCTCCTCCTGGCTGATTGAGATTTGATGGATCTCCTTCCATCTCTTGGAATTCCTCCTCAGATTCTTCCTCTCCAATAACGTTCTTTCCTCTTTCAACTTTTCTTATTCTTCAAAGAGTTCTTTGGTCAATTTCAGAGAGTGATGCAATTGCATATCTACTATATTAGCTAGTTAGTTTAGTTGGTTTTAGCTTAGTTTCACTCATTTTCTCTAAATAAACAAGTCTTTTTATGAGTTTTGTCTTCATGCATGAGAATACCAAGGAACATGTTGATTTTAGCCAAATTCATGCAAATGATTTAAGGAATACATAAATGAATGAGTATGAATGAATCTCATGAAATTAATTGCATGGATTGGTAAGACTTTGAAGCTATTTCCCTTGTTGATGATAGGTGATGAAACAAGAAAGCATTGAAGCAAGAATGAAGCAAACTGGGCAAGAAGAAGAGAAGTTGTTGGCATTGCCAACTTGGAGAAAAGGTGAGTTGTTGAAGGCAACGCCAAGGCAGCCCTGGAGAGCACACTTGGGCGTTGCCAACGTGGAGAAAGGAGTGAGTGTTTGATGGCAACGCAGGTAAGCAAAGAGCTGAGCCAAGGGGAGTATCGAGGGCGTTGCCAACGCCAGGAACCATAGGCGTGTCCCTAGGCAACGCCACACAAGCAAGGCTTGGTAGGAAGGGTGTGAAGCACGTTGCCAACGCCAGGAACCATAGGCGTTATGCAAGGCAACGCCAAGCAATCTTGGGGAGCTAGTTCAGAGCCTCGAGCATGTTGCCAGCCTAGAGATGAGGGGCGTGTTTGAGGACAACGCAGGCAAACAACGCTGAATGGAAAACTTGGCCCAGGAAAGGGAGATGCACGTTGCCAACGCCAAGTTATGAAGGCGTGTTCCTTGGCAACGTAGCAAGCAACTTTGGCACCATAGGAAAGCTCGAGCACGTTGTTGAGCTGGGAGAGCATGGGCGTCTTCCTTGGCAATGCATGCAAGCTAGGATTATGGGCACACGAGAGCGTTGCTAACTTGGAAATGAACTGGCGTGTTCATCAATAACGCCAGGGACAAGATTCTGGGCCAACAAATAGGAGCACGTTGCCAACGCCACTTTCATTGGCGTGTTCTAAGGCAACGCCAGGAAGGAATGCTTGGTAAGCACCAAGTCTTGGATCTCTACCCACGTTGCCAACGCCAGGAACCATAGGCGTGTTCCTAGGCAACGCCACACAAGCAAGACTTGGCCCTGGAGGAAGAGGAGTTGGCGTTGCCAACGCCAGGAACCACAGGCGTTATGCAAGGCAACGCCAAGCAACAAGCATAGAGCCTTGA
>NW_026264986.1:80106-80841 GCF_000817695.3 Arachis duranensis | reverse complement strand
CAATCTTTAATTCCTTGCAATTTATCTTTGATGTCATTTAAGTTTCTTGCATTTTAAGTTTCAGTTATTTACTTTCATTTTATTTCTATATTCCAGTTCTTTAAATTCCTTGCCATTTAAATTCCTGCAATTATGTTCAAAAACCACAATGCTCATAAAATCAAAACCATGTTTGCTTGACTAAATCCATCAGTAAACTAAAGTTGCTTAATCTACCAATCTCTGTGGGATCGACCTCACTCTTAGTGAGTTTTATTACTTGATACAACCCGGTATACTTGCCGGTTATACGTGAAATCTCATTTTTACGTATCAAGTTTTTGGCGCCGTTGCCGGGGATTGGAAAAGATTGACAATGATTAAGTGAAAGGTGGTTTAGATTAAGCATTTTTTTTAGTATTTTTGTTAAGCCCACTAACTGTTTGATACTTTGTTGCACTAACTCCAATTCCACTCTAGTTCTAGAGTGTCTCACTTATGACTTTGGTTGTGTTCGTGTATGTCAGGAGTCAATAGACTTAATATTGAGGACAAGAGAACCCTCCGAAGGGTAAGGAGAGCAGAAAGAGGAAAGGGAATAGTTGGTGAAGAGGAGTCAGAGGGAGAAGACCAAGTCATGGAGGACGAGATGCACAATCCTCCTGGAGGGGTCAATAACAATGATGGACCACCTAGAAGGGTGTTATCCTCGTATACTATCCCTGATCCAAGACATTGTGGGAGCAGTATTGCCAC
>NW_026264986.1:78471-79904 GCF_000817695.3 Arachis duranensis | reverse complement strand
TGAGGATATGCAATACAGTGAAGACAAATGGAGTGCATCCAGATGTCTACAAGTTGCTGCTATTCCCATTCTCTTTGAGGGACAAGGCCACTCAATGGCTAGAGTCATTCCCCAAGGAAAGCCTCAACAATTGGAATGATGTGATGGGCAGATTTCTAGCAAAGTTTTACCCTCCTCAAAGAATCATCAAGTTGAAGACAGAGGTTCAAACTTTCAGGCAAATGGAGGGGGAATCATTGTATGAAGCATGTGAAAGATATAAGGCACTAATGAGAAGATGTCCACCTGACATGTTTAGTGATTGGGTCAAGCTCCAAAACTTCTATGAAGGCTTAAGCTTAGAAGCAAGGAAGGGATTAGACTACTCATCAAGAGGATCACTCAACATGATGAAAACTGCCGAGGAGGCTCAAGACCTCATTGAGATTGTTGCAAACAATCAGTATTATTACTCATCAGAGAGGCAACATAATCCGACCCCAAAGAAAGGTGTAATGGAGCTTGAAGGTGTTGACGCTATCTTGGCACAAAATAAGTTGATGCACCAACAAATTCAACAACAAATGGAAATGATAACAAAGAGAATGGATGGTCTACAACTAGCATCAGTGAACACAACAAATCAATCATCACTTGAATGGAGCCAAGGTGAAGGGACCACTGTTGAACAATCACAAGAACAAGTTCAGTACATGCAGAATACTTCACATTCTCAGGATGAATTTCATGGTGATACATACAACCCATCTTGGAAAAATCATCCCAATCTAAAGTGGGGTGAAAACCATTGGCAAAAGAATAACAATCACAACCACACCCGTAACATAAATAACCAAAATCACCATGCCAACAACACTAACCAATATAGAAAAACACAAAACACATATCAACCACCTCATCTTAATTCACAAACTCACCAAAATAACTTTCCTGCACCAACATCCAACTCACAGAATTACTCACAAAATTACCACACTAATTCGCTCAACAACTTCCAACAACAATCAACCCCCATCATACCCCCAATTGACCATCATGAGACCAGAATCTCAAATCTTGAAGCAACCTTGCAAGCACTTGCTCAAACCACTCAAGCCTTAGCTAAGGGACAAAAGGAACATGAGGTCACCATGAAGAATATTGAGAGACAAGTGGGACAATTAGCCAAACAAGTCGAGCGACCAACCAATGTTCTCCCAAGTGATACAATACCCAACCCAAGAGAAGAATGTAAAGCTCTGCAGTTAAGGAGTGGCAAGGTAGTTGGAGAAAGTTTGAATAAAGAAGCAATAAAACCCAAAGAGCAAGACACAGTGGAAATACAAGTGGAAAGGCAGGATGAAGAAAAGGCTTCAACATCTAACAAAGGCAAAGAGGCTGTCAAGCCACAAGGCAAACCACCCAGTCAAGGAAGCAACCATGATAGCAAGGAG
>NW_026264986.1:76305-77285 GCF_000817695.3 Arachis duranensis | reverse complement strand
CCTTTCATTGACCAGATGCTTGAAAGGTTGGCTGGCCATGCTTATTATTGTTTTCTTGATGGATATTCTGGGTATAACCAGATAGTGGTTGACCCCATGGATCAAGAGAAGACTTCCTTTACTTGTCCCTTTGGAGTCTTTGCATACAGAAGAATGCCATTTGGACTATGTAATGCTCCAGCTACCTTTCAAAGATGCATGCTATCAATCTTCTCAGACATGGTAGAAAAATTTATTGAAGTATTTATGGATGATTGCTCTGTCTTTGGTGATTCTTTCAATGCTTGCTTGCACCATCTTACCCTAGTCTTGAAAAGGTGCCAAGAAACCAATTTGGTTTTAAATTGGGAGAAATGCCATTTCATGGTACCCGAAGGCATTGTTCTTGGTCACAAAATTTCAAGAAAAGGTATAGAAGTTGACAAGGCAAAAGTAGAAATTATAGAAAAACTTCCTTTGCCAACTAGTGTGAAAGCCGTTAGAAGTTTCTTAGGGCATGCTGGATTCTATAGGAGATTCATCAAAGATTTTTCCAAAATAGCAAAGTCACTAAGCAATTTGCTAGTGGTAGACAATCCTTTTCTCTTTGATGATGAGTGTAAACATGCTTTTGAAACTCTAAAGGCTAAGCTCACTACAGCACCAATCATCACACCTCCAAGTTGGGGACTACCTTTTGAACTCATGTGTGATGCAAGTAATCTTGCAATTGGTGCTGTGTTGGGGCAGAGGAAGGAAAAGAAGCTTCATGTTATCTACTATGCAAGTAAGGTATTGAATGAAGCTCAAAAAAACTACACCACAACAGAGAAAGAGCTACTAGCTGTGGTATATGCTTTTGATAAGTTTAGACAATATTTGATTGGATCTAAAGTCTTAGTGTATACTGACCATGCTGCTCTTAAGTATCTTATGTCAAAACAGGATGCCAAACCAAGGCTAATCAGATGGGTGCTACTCCTACAAGAGTTTGACATTGA
>NW_026264986.1:75442-76219 GCF_000817695.3 Arachis duranensis | reverse complement strand
TGGCCTTCAATCTTCAAGGATGCTAGGGAGTTTGTGAGCCAATGCAATGAATGTCAAAGAGCAGGGGGTTTGTCAAAGAAAAATGAGATGCCTCAAAAGTTCATTTTGGAAGTGGAAGTCTTTGATTTGTGGGGAATAGATTTCATGGGACCTTTTCCTCCATCCTACACATTCAAATACATTTTGGTAGCAGTGGAGTATGTCTCAAAATGGGTCGAAGCAATAGCCACCACCACATGTGATACAAACGTGGTCTTGCAATTCCTAAAAAAGAACATCTTCACTAGATTTGGAGTGCCCAAAGGACTTATAAGTGATGGGGGAAGCCACTTCTACAACAAGCAACTAAATTCTTTACTCCACAAATATGGTGTTACTCACAAAGTAGCTACCCCGTATCACCCACAAACCAATGGGCAAACTGAACTTGCCAACAGAACAAACCAATGGACAAGCTGAACTTGCCAACAGAGAGCTAAAAAGGATCTTGGAGAAAACTGTGGGAACAACAAGAAAGGATTGGGTTAGGAAGCTGGATGATGCACTTTGGGCATATAGGACAGCCTTCAAGACACCCATAGGAAAATCTCCATTTCAGCTGGTGTATGGAAAGGCATGCCACCTCCCTGTGGAGCTTGAACATAAGGCCTTTTGGGCTACCAAACTTCTGAATTTAGATGCTCAAGCAGCAGAAGAGAAGAGGTTGCTACAACTCAATGAATTGGAGGAGTTCAGATTGGAGGCATATGAAAATGCCAGAATATACAAAGAGAGAGA
>NW_026264986.1:72394-75176 GCF_000817695.3 Arachis duranensis | reverse complement strand
GTCCCTGGAGCAAGGAAGAAAGTGTGCAAATGCTAACATGAGCAAGGAAGTTGCATTGTCAAGCTAAGGACAATAAACAAGCGCTTCATGGGAGGCAACCCATGCACAGGAGTTCTCTTTTATTTGCTTTAGTAGTCAATAAGAGAGTTTATTTTTTTAAAAAAAAAACCGAGAAAAAGAGATTGAAATAGCATACAATGTAGGTAAGATACTAAGTTTGGTGTGGCCATCTTTGGAACTAACTCCATAGAACACTTAGTCACAAACTAAGTTTGGTGTCTTTACATACATCAATAATGCTAGAAAGAGTAGAGTAGGGAATCAATTCATAAATTTTTATTTTTGTTTAGTCAACTTTACATAGGAATATCATCATAAGTTGCTAGCTAGTAATGTCACTTTAAGAATCTCAAGATTTTGGAATTTTGTTGCAGGAAAGAAAGAAAGAAGTGATGGAGAATCTTGGAAGGGGGGTCACGGATACACAAGGAAGAGAAAGTCACATGAATCTTGAATCTTGTGCATTGGAAAAATCAACTCAACATGCATTGGGCACAAGGAAGCATGCTCCCCATGCTATGACCGAACCACTAAAACCATGTATCTCACCACGGGAAATCACTAAAACCATGCATCCCCACCAAACATCACTTTAAATACTTCAACCATATTCATCAAACCTCACTTTATCCTCACTCATCCTTTTACCCCTCCATCACCCCATTTCATCACCCGAACTCACACTCAACCTCCAACCCATTCCGTTTTTTCAAAAATTTTAGCTTTGGACCTCATCTTTACCCGACAAAACTCATGAAGCACTACATCTCTCCACATAACTGAAACACCCCACCCCCCCTCACCATCATTTTCTAGCTTGTCTAATTCACCTTATCGTCATATACCTCTCCCATTCACTATCATTTTCTTTATGCTTGAGGACAAGCATTCAACTAAGTTTGGTGTGGGAGATTCAACCTTTGCAAGTGAATCTCAATGGCCTCATCATCAAGGGATAGGAGGGACAAGCAACCCGTAGAAGATGAAGGACAAAACACCTATGATCGAAGAAGATTCAAATCCAAACACAATGAGCGCATCTTTAGTTGGATGTCAAGCAAAGACGTTGTTCCGGAGTTACCTTTCAAGCTAAGGAAAGAGGAATACTCTGAGATACAAAAAATAATCAGGAAGAGGGGATGGGAGCTTCTCTGTAACCAACCTCAAGAAGTGAGCATGCTTCTCATCCATGAGTTCTACACTAATGTGATAAGAGAATTTGATGATGAAGAACCATACATGAGTTACGTAAGAGGGGTGATTGTTGATTTTAGTCCGGACACCATCAACAGGGTGCTAAAGGTCAAACCAAAACGGTTCAAACAAGCTAGCTATGAAGAAAGGGTTGAAAATGACCCACGATATATGGATGTGTTAAGTGACTTATGCAAAGTAGGCACGGATTGGGTGTTGGATTCACATGGACAACCACTCAAACTTCGGAGAGGTGATCTCATACCTCAAGCAAAAGGATGGCATGACATAGTGAGGAGATCATTGATCTCCACTTCAAATAATTCTAAAGTGACCGTGAATAGAGCAATAATGATCCACTGCATAATGAAAGGAGGGGAGATCAATGTGGGAAAAATCATAGCCAAAAACATCGTTGACACAGCTGAAAATGTCAAACAAGATAGTTGGCTAGGATATCCTAGCACTATCTTACGCCTATGTGAAGATGTTGGGGTACCTCTTAAAGAGTTTGAAGAAACAGACATAGTGTCCGTAGGGAAGCCCATCACCAAGATAAGATTGGAGTACGTCACCACAGTCCAATTGGAAAGGCAACCTCTAGAAAAAAGAAAGAAAAGGAAAGGAGAGAGACAAGAGGAAGAGCATGAAGAAATGGAAGAATCAAGTACCTTAAACATGAATCAACTCCAAGCCGCTTTGGAAGGAATCTCTGGGCAATATTCACAAATTCAAAGAAGCCAAGAGGAACAAGCTCAGCAACAAAGGGACCTTTGGCAATTGATGGATCAACAAAGAGGGGTTCAAGTTCAATGGATGAACCAACAAAATGAATATCAAACACACATGATGGAACTACAACAAGAACAATATGCCAAGATGCATGAAGCCATCAACAATTCAACTGCTGAATATGAAAGAGCCATGGAGAAAGTAATACAAGAACAAGCTCAACTAAGGAAAGAGCAAGCTCAGCAAAGGGAGCTTCTCCATAGGTTGGATGCTAGACATGATACATTTCACAAAGAGTTCAATGAAAGCAGAATGTTCAGGGAAGCCAGGCATAAGGACAGGCTAGACTATGATATATGCACCCAAGAAAAGCTCAGTTACCTTTGTGGAGCACCCCCATTACTCAACCCACAAATTAAAAGTTTTAATGAAGCTCGTAAGATATTTGAAGAGCAGGAACTTGCAAGGGTGAGATTTAATGCTCAGAGGCTAAAGGAAACAATGATAAGCTCAGGAGTATGGCAAAGAGAGGAGGGGGATTCAACAACAAAACAACAAGGAGAACTAAGAAGGAAAAAGAAAGAAGATCCAAAGGGGGACTCAACAACAAAACAACAAGGAGAGCTGAGAAAGAAAAAGAAAGAAGATCCAAAGGGCAAAGGAAAGCAAGGAGAATCAAGCAAAGAAAAAAGGACATGAAGACTAAAGGTGGTGAAGTTCCTTTGTTTTTCTTTATGCTTTAATAAATAAAGAAGATGTGTGTCTGAAATATGGTATACCTTCTAGGATGCATTTT